>NC_053028.1:213681009-213760338 GCF_003073215.2 Triticum urartu | reverse complement strand
GTTTAGTTTATTGCTATTGCTTTCTTCATAACTTATACATGTTCCTATGACTATGAGATTATGCAACTCCCGAATACCGGAGGAACACTTAGTGTGCTATCAAACGTCACAACGTAACTGGGTGATTATAAAGATTCTCTACAGGTGTCTCCGATGATGTTTGTTGAGTTGGCATAGATCGAGATTAGGATCTGTCACTCCGATTGTCAGAGAGGTATCTCTGGGCCCTCTCGGTAATGCACATCATTATAATCCTTGCAAGCAATGTGACTAATGAGTTAGTTGTGGGATGATGCATTATGGAATGAGTAAAGAGACTTGCCGGTAACGAGATTAAACAAGGTATTGAGATACTGACGATCGAATCTCGGGAAAGTAACATACCGATGACAAGGGGAACAACGTATGTTGTTATGCGGTTTAACCGATAAAGATCTTCAGAATATGTAGGAACCAATATGAGCATCCAGGTTCCGCTATTGGTAAGAACGGTTGCTTCGATGGAAGCAATAGTTGGTGAGACGACAATGATGCTTCGATGGAGATCAAGGTGTCAAGCCGGTGACGATGGTGATCATGATGGTCCTTTGGAGATGGAGATCAAAAGGCACAAGATGATGATGGCCATATCATATCACTTATTTGATTGCATGTGATGTTTATCCTTTATGCATCTTATTTTGCTTAGTTCTGCGGTAGAAATGTAAGATGATCTCTCAATAACTTTCAAGGTACAAGTGTTCTCCTTGAGTATGCACCGTTGCTACAGTTCGTCGTGCCGAGACACCACGTGATGATCGGGTGTGATAAGCTCTATGTTCACATACAACGGGTGCAAAGCAGTTTTGCACACGCATAATACTCGGGTTAAACTTGACGAGCCTAGCAAATGCAAATATGGCCTCGGAACACTGAGACCGAAAGGTCGAGCGTGAATCATATAGTAGATATGATCAACATAGTGATGTTCACCATTGAAAACTACTCCATCTCACGTGATGATCGGACATGGTTTACTTGATATGGATACGTGATCACTTAGATGATTAGAGGGATGTCTATCTAAGTGGGAGTTCTTAAGTAATATGATTAATTGAACTTTAATTTATCATCAACTTAGTACCTGATAGTATTTTGCATGTCTATGTTGTTGTAGATAAATGGCCCGTGTTGTTGTTCCGTTGAATTTTAATACGTTCCTAGAGAAAGCTAAGTTGAAAGATGATGGTAGTAATTACATGGACTGGGTCCATAACTTGAGGATTATCCTCATTGCTGCACACAAGAATTACGTCCTGGAAGCACCGCTGCATGCCAAACCCACTGCAGGAGTAACGCCAGATGTTATGAACACCTGGCAGAGCAAAGCTGATGACTACTCGATAGTTCAGTGTGCCATGCTTTACGGCTTAGAACCGGGACTTCAACGTCGTTTTGAACGTCATGGAGCATATGAGATGTTCCAGGAGATGAAGTTAATATTTCAAGCAAATGCCTGGATTGAGAGATATGAAGTCTCCAATAAGTTCTATAGCTGCAAAATGGAGGAGAATAGTTCTGTCAGTGAGCATATACTCAGAATGTCTGGGTACCACAATCACTTGACTCAGCTGGGAGTTAATCTTCCAGTTGATAGTGTCATTGACAGAGTTCTTCAATCACTACCACCAAGCTACAAGGGCTTCGTGATGAACTATAATATGCAAGGGATGGATAAGACAATTCCCGAGCTCTTCGCAATGCTAAAGGCTGTGGAGGTAGAAATCAAGAAGGAGCATCAAGTGTTGATGGTCAACAAGACCACCAATTTCAAGAAAAAGGGTAAAGGGAAGAAGGGGAACTTCAAGAAGAACGACAAACAAGTTGTTGCTCAAGTGAAGAAGCCCAAGTCTGGACCTAAGCCTGAGACTGAGTGCTTCTACTGAAAAGGGACTGGTCACTGGAAGCGGAACTGCCCCTAGTATTTGGCGGAGAAGAAGGATGGCAAAGTGAAAAGTATATTTGATATACATGTTATTGATGTGTACCTTAGTAATGCTCGCAGTAGAGCCTGGGTATTTGATTCTAGTTCTGTTGCTAATATTTGCAACTCGAAATAGGGGCTACAGGTTAAGCGAAGATTGGCTAAGGACGAGGTGACGATGCGCATGGGAAATGGTTCCAAAGTCGATGTGATCGCCGTCGGCACGCTACCTCTACATCTTATTGTGGCACTGCCGTTTAGGTCATATTGGTGTGAAGCGCATGAAGAAACTCCATGCTGATGGTATTTTGGAATCACTTGATTATGAATCACTTGATGCTTGCGAACCATGCCTCATGGGCAAGATGACTAAGACTCTGTTCTCTGGAACAATGGAGCGAGCAACAGACTTGTTGGAAATAATACATACCGATGTATGCGGTCCGATGAGTATTGATGCTCACGGCGGGTATCGTTATTTTCTGACATTCACAGATGATTTGAGCAGATATGGGTATATCTACTTGGTGAAACATAAGTCTGAAACATTTGAAAAGTTCAAAGAATTTCGGAGTGAAGTGGAAAATCATTGTGATAAGAAAATAAAGTTTCTACGATCTGATCGTGGAGGAGAATACTTGAGTTATGAGTTTGGTCTTCATTTGAAACAATGCGGAATAGTTTCGCAACTCACGCCACCTGGAACACCACAGCGTAATGGTGTGTCCGAACGTCGTAACCGCACTTTATTAGATATGGTGTGATCTATGATGTCTCTTACTGATTTACCACTGTCGTTTTGGGGTTATGCTTTAGAGACGGCTGTATTCACGTTAAATGGGGCACCATCGAAATCCGTTGAGACGACACCTTATGAACTGTGGTTTGGCAAGAAACCCAAGTTGTCGTTTCTTAAAGCTTGGGGCTGCGATGCTTATGTGAAAAAACTTCAACCTGATAAGCTCGAACCCAAATCGGAGAAATGTGTCTTCATAGGATACACAAAAGAGACTGTTGGGTACACCTTCTATCACAGATCCGAAGGCAAGATATTCGTTGCTAAGAATGGATCCTTTCTAGAGAAGGAGTTTCTCTCGAAAGAAGTGAGTGGGAGGAAAGTAGAACTTGATGAGGTAACTGTACCTTCTCCCTTGTTGGAAAGTAGTTTATCACAGAAATCAGTTCCAGTGACTCCTACACCAGTAAGTGAGGAAGCTAATGATCATGATCATGAAACTTCTGATCAAGTTACTACCGAACCTTGTAGGTCAACCAGAGTAAGATCCGCACCAAAGTGGTACGATAATCCTGTTCTAGAAGTCATGTTACTTGACCATGACGAACCTACGGACTATGAGGAAGCGATGATGAGCCCAGATTCCGCAAAATGGCTTGAGGCCATGAAATATGAGATGGGATCCATGTATGAGAACGAAGTGTGGACTTTGGTTGACATGCCCGATGATCGGCAAGCCATAGAGAATAAATGGATCTTCAAGAAGAAGACTGACGCTGACGGTAATATTACTATCTACAAAGGGTTCTTGCCTGTGTTACAAGGTGTGAAGTTGAGTCAGACTCAATGCCCGACCACTTCAGAAGATATAGAGAATATGAAAGTCATTCCCTATGCTTCAATCATAGGTTCTATCATGTATGCAATGTTGTGTACCAGACCTGATGTGTGCCTTGATATTAGTTTAGTAGGGAGGTACCAAAGTAATCCAGGAGTGGATCACTGGACAGCAGTCCAGAACATCCTGAAATACCTGTAAAGGACTAAGGATATGTTTCTCGTTTATGGAGGTGACAAAGAGCTTGTCCTAAATGGTTACGTCGATGCAAGCTTTGACACTGATCCAGATGACTCTAAGTCACAAACCAGATACGTGTTTGTTTGAATGGTGGGGCTGTCAGTTGGTGCAGTTCCAAGCAGAGCGTCGTGGCGGGATCTACGTGTGAAGGGGAGTGCATAGCTGATTTGGAAGCAGTAAATGAAGGAGTCTGGATGAAGGAGTTCATATCCGATCTAGGTGTCATACCGAGTGCATCGGGTCCAATGAAAATCTTTCGTGACAATACCGGTGCAATTCCTAGGTAAAGGAATCCAGATTTCAACAGAGAACCAAGCACATCAAGAGACGCTTCAATTCCATCCGCGATCAAGTCAAGGAGGGAGACATAGAAATTTGCAAGATACATACGGATCTGAATGTTGCAGACCCTTTGACTAAGCCTCTCTCACGAGCAAAACATGATCAGCATCAAGACTCCATGGGCCCTCTCGGTAATGCACATCACTATAAGCCTGGCAACCAATGTTACTAATGAGTTAGTTGCGGGATGATGCATTACGGAAAGAGTAAAGAGACTTGTCGGTAACGAGATTGAACTAGGTACTTGATACGTCTCCAACGTATCTATAATTTTTTATTATTCCATGCTATTATATTATCCATCTAGGATGTTTTATATGCATTTATATGATATTTTATATGATTTTTGGGACTAACCTATTAACCTAGAGCCCAGTGCCAGTTTTTGTTTTTCCTTGTTTTTGAGTTTTATAGAAAAGGAATATCAAACGAAGTCCAATTGACGTGCCAATTTTTGATAATTTTTTATGGACCAAAAGAATCCCCTGAAGTAAAAGAGTTGGGTCAGAAGAGTCCCGGGCCGTCCACGAGGGTGGGGGCGTGCCCTACCCCCTCGGGCGCGTCCCCCTATCTCGTGGACGACTTGGAGACCCCCTTGGCGTGAGACCGACGCCAAAAATTCCTATAAATACCCAAACCTCCAGAAAATAACCTAGATCAGGAGTTCCGCCGCCGCAAGCCTCTGTAGCCACCAAAAACCAATCTAGACCTGTTCCGGCACCCTGTCGGAGGGGGGAATCCCTCTCTGGTGGCCATCTTCATCATCCCGGCGCTTTCCATGACGATGAGGGAGTAGTTCACCCTCGGGCTGAGGGTATGTACCAGTAGCTATGTGTTTGATCTCTCTCTCTCTCTCGTGTTCTTGATTCGGCATGATCTTGATGTACCGCGAGCTTTGCTATTATAGTTGGATCTTATGATGTTTCTCCCCCTCTATCTCCTTGTGATGAATTGAGTTTTCCCTTTGAAGTTATCTTATTGGATTGAGTCTTTAAGGATTTGAGAACACTTGATGTATGTCTTGCATGTGCTTATCTGTGGTGACAATGGGATATTCACGTGACCCACTTGATGTATGTTTTGGTGATGAACTTGCGAGTTCTGTGACCTTGTGAACTTATGCATAGGGGTTGGCACACGTTTTCGTCTTGACTCTCCGGTAGAAACTTTGGGGCACTCTTTAAAGTTCTTTGTGTTGGTTGAATAGATGAATCTGAGATTGTGTGATGCGTATCGTATAATCATACCCACGGATACTTGAGGTGACATTGGAGTATCTAGGTGACATTAGGGTTTTGGTTTATTTCTGTCTTAAGGTGCTATTCTAGTATGAACTCTAGGATAGATCGAACGGAAAGAATAGCTTCATGTTATTTTACTACAGACTCTTGAATAGATTGATCAGAAAGGATAACTTTGAGGTGGTTTCGTACCCTACAATAATCTCTTCGTTTGTTCTCCGCTATTAGTGACTTTGGAGTGACTCTTTGTTGCATGTTGAGGAATTGTTATATGATCCAATTATGTTATTATTGTTGAGAGAACTTGCACTAGTGAAAGTATGAACCCTAGGCCTTGTTTCGAAGCATTGCAATACCGTTTGTGCTTATTCTTATCATTAGTTACCTTGCTGTTTTTATATTTTCAGATTACAAAAATATATATCTACCATCCATATTGCACTTGTATCACCATCTCTTCGCTGAACTAGTGCACCTATACAATTTACCATTGTATTGGGTGTGTTGGGGACACAAGAGACTCTTTATTATTTGGTTGCAGGGTTGTTTGAGAGAGACCATCTTCATCCTACGCATCCCACGGATTGATAAACCTTAGGTCATCCACTTGAGGGAAATTTCATGTTGTCCTACAAACCTCTGCACTTGGAGGCCCAACAACGTGTACAAGAAGAAGGTTGTGTAGTAGACATCAGTACTGAGATACCGACGATTGAATCCCGGGCAAGTAACATACCGATGACAAAGGGAACAACGTATGTTGTTATGCGGTTTGACCGATAAAGATCTTCGTAGAATATGTAGGAACCAATATGAGCATCCAAGTTTCTCTATTGGTTATTGATCAAAAGTGAGTCTCGGTCATGTCTACATAGTTCTCGAACCCGTAGGGTCCACACGCTTAACGTTCGATGATGATCGGTATTATGATTTTATGTGTTTTGATGTACCGAATGTAGTTCGGAGTCCCGGATGTGATCACGGACATGACGAGGAGTCACGAAATGGTCGAGACATAAAGATCGATATATTGGAAGGCTATGTTTGGACATTGGAATGGTTCTGGATGAGTTTGGGCATTTACCGGAGTACTGGGGGGTTACCGGAACCCCCCCCCCCCCGAGGAGTCAATGGGCCTTATTGGGCCTTAGTGGGAGAGAGGAGGAGGCGGCCAGGTGGAGGGCCCCCCCAAGACCAATCTGAATTGGGTGGGGGCCGGCCCCCCTTTCCTTCCCTCTCTCTCCCTCTTCCTCCTTCTCCTACTCCAACTAGGGAAAGGGGGGAACCTACTCCTACTAGGAGTAGGACTACCCCTTGGGCGCGCCATAGAGAGGGTCAGCCCTCCCCTCCTTTATATATGGGGGAGGGGGCACCCCATAGACACACAAGTTGATAGTTGTCTTAGCCGTCTGGTGCCCCCTTCCACAGATTTCCACCTCGGTCATATCGTTGTAGTGCTTAGGCGAAGCCCTACGTGGGTAACTTAATCATCACTATCATCACACCATGGTGCTGACGAAAGTCTCCCTCGGCCTTAGCTAGATCAAGAGTATGAGGGACGTCACCGAGTTGAACGTGTGCAGATCGCGGAGGTGTCGTGCATTCGGTACTTGGATCGGTTGGATCGCGAAGACGTTCGACTACATCAACCGCGTTACTAAACACTTCCGCTTTCGGTCTACGAGGGTATGTGGACACACTCTCCCGCTCGTTGCTATGCATCACCTAGATGGATCTTGCGTGTGCGTAGGATTTTTTTTTGAAATTACCACGTTCCCTGACAGTGGGATCCGAGCCAGGTCTATGTGTAGATGTTATATGCATGAGTAGAACACAAAGGAGTTGTGGGCGTGGGTATATACATATTGCTTGTCGTCACTAGTTGATTCTTGATTCAGCGGTATTGTTGGATGAAGCGGCTCGGACCAACATTACGCGTACGCTTACGCGAGACTGGTTCTACCGACGTGCTTCGCACACAAGTGGCTAGTGGGTGTCTGTTTCTCCAACTTTAGTTGAATCAGTTTCAATGAACAGGGTTCTTTCTGAAGATCAAAAAAGAAATCACTATACTATGTTGTGGTTCTAATGCGTAGGTAAGAACGGTTCTTGCTAGAAGCCCGTAGCAGCCACGTAAAACTTGCAACAACAAAGTAGAGGACGTATAACTTGTTTTTGCAGGGCATGTTGTGATGTGATATGGTCAAGACATGATTATATAAATTGTTGTATGAGATGATCATGTTTTGTAACACAGTTATCGGCAACTAGCAAGAGCCATATGGTTCTCGCTTTATTGTATGAAATGCAATCACCATGTAATTGCTTTACTTTATCACTAAGTGGCAGCGATAGTCGTGGAAGCAATAGTTGGCGAGACGACAACGATGCTTCGATGGAGATCAAGGTGTCAAGCCAGTGACGATGGTGATCATGATGGTGCTTTGGAGATGGAGATCAAAAGGCACAAGATAATGATGGCCATATCATATCACTTATTTGATTGCATGTGATGTTTATCTTGTATGCATCTTATTTTGCTTAGTTCGGCGGCAGCATTATAAGATGATCTCTCTCTAAATTTCAAGTTACAAGTGTTCTCCATGAGTATGCACCATTGCTACAGTTCGTCGTGCCGAGACACCACGTGATGATCGGGTGTGATAAGCTCTACGTTCACATACAACGGGTGCAAGCTAGTTTAGCACACGCAAAATGCTCGGGTTAAACTTGACGAGCCTAGCATATGCAGATATGGCCTCGGAACACTAAGACCGAAAGGTCGAGCATGAATCATATAATAGATATGATCAACATAGTGATGTTCACCATTGAAAACTACTTCATCCCACGTGATGATCGAACATGGATTAGTTGATATGGATCACGTGATCACTTAGATGATTAGAGGGATGTCTATCTAAGTGGGAGTTCTTAAGTAATATGATTAATTGAACTTTAATTTATCATGAACTTAGTACCTGATAGTATTTTGCATGTCTATGTTATTGTAGATAAATGGCCCGTGCTATTGTTCCGTTGAATTTTAATGCGTTCTAGAGAAAGCTAAGTTGAAAGATTATGGTAGCAATTACACGGATTGGGTCCGTAACTTGAGGATTATCCTCATTGCTGCACAGAACAATTACGTCCTGGAAGCACCGCTGGGTGCCAAACCCGCTGCAGGAGCAACGCCAGATGTTATGAACACCTGGGAGAGCAAAGCTGATGACTACTCGATAGTTCAGTGTGCCATGCTTTACGGCTTAGAACCGGGACTTCAATGTCGTTTTGAATGTCATGGAGCATATGAGATGTTCCAGGAGTTGAAGTTAATATTTCAAGCAAATGCCCAGATTGAGAGATATGAAGTCTCCAATAAGTTCTATAGCTGCAAAATGGAGGAGAATAGTTCTGTCAGTGAGCATATACTTAGAATGTTTGGGTACCACAATCACATGACTCAGCTGGGAGTTAATCTTCCAGTTGATAGTGTAATTGCTAGAGTTCTTCTATCACTGCCACCAAGCTACAAGAGCTTCGTGATGAACTATAATATGCAAGGGATGGATAAGACAATTCCCGAGCTCTTCGCAATGCTAAAGGCTATGGAGGTAGAAATCAAGAAGGAGCATCAAGTGTTGATGGTCAACAAGACCACCAGTTTCAAGAAAAAGGGGAAAGGGAAGAAGGGGAACTTGAAGAAGAACGGCAAACAAGTTGCTGCTCAAGTGAAGAAGCCCAAGTCTGGACCTAAGCGTGGGACTGAGTGCTTCTACTGAAAAGGGACTGGTCACTGGAAGCGGAACTGCCCCAAGTATTTGGCAGAGAAGAAGGATGGCAAAGTGAAAGGTATATTTGATATACGTGTTATTGATGTGTACCTTACTAATGCTCGCAGTTGCACCTGGGTATTTGATACTGGTTTGTTGCTAATATTTGCAACTCGAAACACGGGCTACGGACTAAGCGAAGATTGGCTAAGGACGAGGTGACGATGCGCGTGGGAAATGGTTCCAAAGTCGATGTGATCGCTGTCGGCACACTACCTCTACATCTACCTTCGAGATTAGTTTTAGACCTGAATAATTGTTATTTGGTGCCAGCGTTAAGCATGAACATTATATCTGAAGGAAATATGCCATAGAGGCAATAATAAAGTTATTATTTATTTCCTTATTTCATGATAAATGTTTATTATTCATGCTAGAATTGTATTAACCGGAAACATAATACTTGTGTGAATACATAGACAAACTAAACGTCACTAGTGTGCCTCTACTTGACTAGCTCGTTAATCAAAGATGGTTATGTTTCCTAACCATAGACATGTGTTGTCATTTGATTAACGGGATCACATCATTAGGAGAATGATGTGATTGACATGACCCATTCCATTAGCTTAGCACCTGATCGTTTAGTATGTTGTTATTGATTTCTTCATGACTTATACATGTTCCTATGACTATGAGATTGTGCAACTCCCGTTTGCCGGAGGAACACTTTGTGTGCTACCAAACGTCGCAACGTAACTGGGTGATTATAAAGGAGCTCTACAGGTGTCTCCAAAGGTAAATGTTGGGTTGGCGTATTTCGAGATTAGGATTTGTCACTCCGATTGTTGGAGAGGTATCTCTGGGCCCTCTCGGTAATGCACATCACATAAGCCTTGCAAGCATTGCAACTAATGAGTTAGTTGTGAGATGATGTATTACGGAACGAGTAAAGAGACTTGCCGGTAACGAGATTGAACTAGGTATTGAGATACCGACGATCGAATCTCGGGCAAGTAACATACCGATGACAAAGGGAACAACGTATGTTGTTATGCGGTCTGACCGATAAAGATCTTCGTAGAATATGTGGGAGCCAATATGAGCATCCAGGTTCCGCTATTGGTTATTGACCGGAGACGTGTCTCGGTCATGTCTACATTGTTCTCGAACCCGTAGGGTCCGCACGCTTAAGGTTTCCATGATAGTTATATTATGAGTTTATGAGTTTTGATGTACCGAAGTTAGTTCGGAGTCCCGGATGTGATCACGGACATGACGAGGAGTTTCGAAATGGTCGAGGCATAAAGATTGATATATTGGACGGCTATATTCGGACACCGGAAGTGTTCCGGGTGATTTCGGAGAAAACCGGAGTGCCGGAGGGTTACCGGAACCCCCCAGGAGAAGTAATGGGCCTTATGGGCCCTAGTGGAGAGAGAGAGAGGGGCGGCCAGGGTGGGCCGTGCACCCCCTCCCCCTCTGGTCCGAATTGGACTAGGAGAGGGGGGCGGCGTCCCCCTTTCCTTCTCCCTCTCCCCCTTCCTTTCCCCCTCCTAGTAGGAGTAGGAAAGAGGGGAGTCCTACTCCTACTAGGAGGAGGACTCCTCCTCCTTGGCGCGCCCTAGGGCCGGCCGGCCTCCTCCCCTTGCTCCTTTATATACGGGGGCAGGGGGCACCCCTAGACACACAAGTTGATCCTCGTGATCGTTCTCTTAGCCGTGTGCGGTGCCCCCTTCCACCATATTCCTCGATAATATTGTAGCGGTGCTTAGGCGAAGCCCTGCGACGGTAGAACATCAAGATCGTCACCACGCCGTCGTGCTGACGGAACTCTTCCCCGACACTTTGCTGGATCGGAGTCCGGGGATCGTCATCGAGCTGAACGTGTCCTAAAACTCGGAGGTGTCGTAGTTTCGGTGCTTGATCGGTCGGGCCGTGAAGACGTACGACTACATCAACCGCGTTGTCATAACGCTTCCGCTGTCGGTCTACGAGGGTACGTAGATCACACTCTCCCCTCTCGTTGCTATGCATCACCATGATCTTGCATGTGCGTAGGAATTTTTTTTTGAAATTACTATGTTCCCCAACAGTGGCATCCGAGCCTAGGTTTTATGTGTTGATGTTATATGCATGAGTAGAACACAAGTGAGTTGTGGGCGATATAAGTCATACTGCTTACTAGCATGTCATACTTTGGTTCGGCGGTATTGTTGGACGAAGCGGCCCGGACCGACATTACGCGTACGCTTACGCGAGACCGGTTCTCCCGACGTGCTTTGCACAAAGGTGACTAGCGGGTGACAGTTTCTCCAACTTTAGTTGAACCGAGTGTGGCTACGCCCGGTCCTTGCGAAGGTTAAAACAACACCAACTTGACAAACTATCGTTGTGGTTTTGATGCATAGGTTAGATTGGTTCTTGCTTAAGCCCGTAGCAGCCACGTAAAACTTGCAACAACAAAGTAGAGGACGTCTAACTTTTTTTTGCAAGGCATGTTGTGATGTGATATGGTCAAGACATGATGCTAAATTTTATTGTATGAGATGATCATGTTTTGTAACCAAGTTATCGGCAACTGGCAGGAGCCATATGGTTGTCGCTTTATTGTATGCAATGCAATTACGCAGTAATGCTTTACTTTATCACTAAGCGGTAGCGATAGTCGTGGAAGCATAAGATTGGCGAGACGACAACAATGCTACGAAGGCGATCAAGGTGTCGCGCCGGTGACGATGGTGATCACGACGGTGCTTCGACGATGGAGATCACAAGCACAAGATGATGATGGCCATATCATATCACTTATATTGATTGCATGTGATGTTTATCTTTTATGCATCTTATCTTGCTTTGATTGAAGGTAGCATTTTAAGATGATCTCTCACTAATTATCAAGAAGTGTTCTCCCTGAGTATGCACCGTTGCGAAAGTTCTTCGTGCTGAGACACCACGTGATGATCGGGTGTGATAGGCTCTACGTTCAAATACAACGGGTGCAAAACAGTTGCACACGCGGAATACTCAGGTTATACTTGACGAGCCAAGCATATACAGATATGGCCTCAGAACACGGAGACCGAAAGGTCAAGCGTGAATCATATAGTAGATATGATCAACATAGTGATGTTCACTAATGAAACTACTCCATCTCACATGATGATCGGACATGGTTTAGTTGATTTGGATCACGTGATCACTTAGAGGATTAGAGGGATGTCTATCTAAGTGGGAGTTCTTAAGTAATATGATTAATTGAACTTTAATTTATCATGAACTTAGTCCTGGTAGTATTAGCATATCTATGTTGTAGATCAATAGCTCGCGTTGTTGCTTTCATATGTTTATTTTTGATATGTTCCTAGAAAAAACTAAGTTGAAAGATGTTAGTAGCAATGATGCGGATTGGGTTCGTGATCTGAGGTTTATCCTCATTGCTGCACAGAAGAATTATGTCCTTGATGCACCGCTAGGTGATAGACCTATTGCAGGAGCAGATGCAGACATTATGAACGTTTGGCTAGCTCAATATGATGACTACTTGATAGCATATGATGACTACTAGATAGTTTAGTGCACCATGCTTAAACGGCTTAGAATCGGGACTTCAAAGACGTTTTGAACGTCATGGACCATATGAGATGTTCCAGGAGTTGAAGTTATATTCAAAAATACCTGAGTTGAGAGAGATATGAAGGTCTCCCCAACAAGTTCTATAGCTAAAAGATGGAGGAGAATCGCTCAACTAGTGAGCATGGCTCAGATTGTCTGAGGTACTACACACTTGAATCAAGTGGGAGTTAATCTTTCCAGATAAAATAGGTGATTGACAGAATTCTTCAGTCACCATCACCAAGTTAGTAGAACTTCGTGATGAACTATTAGTATGCAAGGGAATGAAACGATTCCCAGCTCTTTGATGCTGAAATCGAGAAGGTAGAAATTCAGAAAAGCATCAAGTGTTGATTGGGTAAACAGAACCACTAGTTTCAAGTAAAGGGACGAAAGGGAAAGAAGGGGGAACTTCAAGAAGGAACGGCCAAGCAAGTTGCTGCTCAAGTGAAAACCCAGTCTGGACCTAAGCCTGAACTGAGTGCTTCTACTGCAAAGGGATCTGGTCACTGGAAGCGGAACTACCCCAAGTTAATGGCGATAGAGGATGGCAAGTGAACAAAGGTATATTTGATATACAGTTATTGATGTGTATTTTACTAGTGTTCGTAGCAACCCCTCGGTATTTGATACTGGTTCAGTTGCTAAGAGTAGTAACTCAAAACGGGAGTTGCAGAATGAACAGAGACTAGTTAAGGGTGAAGTGACGATTGTGTTGGAAGTGGTTCCAAGATTGATATGATCATCATCGCACACCCTATACTTTCGGGATTAGTGTTGAACCTAAATAAGTGTTATTTGGTGTTTGCATTGAGCATGAATATGATTTGATCATGTTTATTGCAATACGGTTATTCATTTAAGTAAGAGAATAAATTGTTGTTCTGTTTACATGAATAATATGGTTACACACCCAATGAAAATGGTTCGTTGGATCTCGATCGTAGTGATACACATATTCATAATATTGAAACCAAAAGATGCAAAGTTAATAATGATAGTGCAACTTATTTGTGGCACTGCCGTTTAGGTCATATTGGTGTAAAGCGCATGAAGAAACTCCATGCTGATGGACTTTTTGGAATCACTTGATTATGAATCAGTTGATGCTTTGCGAACCATGCCTCATGGGCAAGATGACTAAGACTCCGTTCTCAACAATGCAGCAAGCAACAGATTTGTTGGAAATCATGCATACTGATGTATGTGGTCCGATGAATATTGAAGCTCGGCAGGTATCATTATTTTCTGATCTTCACAGATGATTTGAGCAGATATGAGTATATCTACTTGATGAAACACAAGTCTGAAATATTTGAAAAGTTCAAAGAATTTCAGAGTGAAGTGGAGAATCATCGTAACAAAAATAAAAGTTTCTACGATATGATCGCAGAAGTAAAATATTTGAGTTACGAGTTTGGCCTTCAGTTAAAACAATGTGAAATAGTTTCACTACTCACGCCACCTGGAACACCACAGTGTAATGGTGTGTCCGAACGTCGTAACCGTGCTTTATTAGATATGGTGCGATCTATGACGTCTCTTACTGATTTACCACTATCGTTTTGGGGTTATGCATTAGAGACAGCTACATTCACGTTAAATAGGGCACCATCTAAATCCGTTGAGACGACACCGTATGAACTGTGGTTTGGCAAGAAACCTAAGCTGTCGTTTCTTAAAGTTTGGGACTGCAATGCTTATGTGAAAAAGTTTCAACATGATAAGCTCGAACCCAAATCGGAGAAGTAAATCTTCATAGGATACCCAAAAGAAAATGTTGGGTACACCTTCTATCACAGATCCGAAGGCAAGTTATTCATTGCTGAGAATGGATCCTTTCTAGAGAAGGAGTTCTCTCGAAAGAAGTGAGTGGAGGAAAGTAGAACTTGATAGGTACTGTTACCCTCTCCCTTATTGGAAAGTAGTTCATCACAGAAATCTGTTCCTGTGACTACTACGACCAATTAGTGAGGAAGCTAATGATGATGATCATGTAACTTCAGATCAAGTTACTACCGAACCTCGTAGGTAACCAGAGTGAGATCCACACCAAAGTGGTACGGTAATCCTGTTCTGGAGGTCATGTTACTTGACCATGACGAACCTACGAACTATGAGGAAGCGATGATGAGCCCAGATTCCGCAAAATGGCTTGAGGCCATGAAATCTGAGATGGGATCCATGTATGAGAACAAAGTATGGACTTTGGTTGACTTGCCCGATGATCGGCAAGCCATTGAGATTAAATGGATCTTCAAGAGGAAGACGGACGCTGATAGTAGTGTTACTATCTACAAAGCTAGACTTATCGAAAAAGGTTTTTGACAAAGTTCAAGGTGTTAACTACGATGAGATTTTCTCACTCTTATCGATGCTTAAAGTCTGTCCGAATCATGTTAGCAATTGCCGCATTTTTATGAAATCTAGCAAATGGATAACAAAACTGCAATCCTTAATGGATTTCTTAAAGAAGAGTTGTATATGATGCAACCAGAAGGTTTTGTCAATCCTAAAGGTGTTAACAAAAATGTGCAAGCTCCAGCGATCCATCTATGGACTAGCAAGCATCTCGGGTTGGAATATACGCTTTATAAGTTGATCAAGCAATAGTTTTATACAGACTTGCGGTGAGCCTGTATTTACAAAGAAAGTGAGTGGGAGCATTACAACCTTTATGATAAGTATATGTGAATGCCATATTGTTGATCGGAGATAATGTAGAATTATTCTGCAAAGCATAATGGAATGTTTGAAAGGAGTTTTTCAAAGAAAGACCTCGGTGAAGCTGCTTACATATTGAGCATCAAGATCTATAGAGATAGATCAAGACGCTTGATAAGTTTTTCAATGAGTACATACCTTGACAAGATTTTGAAGTAGTTCAAAATGGAACAGTCAAAAAGGAGTTCTTGCCTGTGTTACAAGGTGTGAAGTTGAGTAAGACTCAAAACCCGACCACGGCAGAAGATAGAGAGAGAATGAAGTCATTCCCTATGCCTCGGCCATAGGTTCTATAAAGTATGCCATGTTGTGTACTAGACCTATTGTATACCCTGCCCTAAGTTTGGCAAGGGAGTACAATTGTGATCTAGGAGTAGATCACTGGATATTGGTCAAAATTATCCTTAGTGGAATAAGGATATGTTTCTCGATTATGGAGGTGACAAAAGGTTCGTCGTAAAGGGTTACGTCGATGCAAGTTTTGACACTGATCCAGATGACTCTAAGTCTCAATCTGGATACATATTGAAAGTGGGAGCAATTAGCTAGAAGTAGCTCCATGCAGAGCATTGTTGACATAGAAATTTGCAAAATACATGGATCTGAATGTGGCAGACCCGTTGACTAAACTTCTCTCACAAGCAAAACATGATCACACTCGTACTCTTGGTGTTAATCACATAGCGATGTGAACTAGATTATTGACTCTAGTAAACCCTTTGGGTGTTGATCACATGTCGATGTGAACTATGGGTGTTAATCACATGGTGATGTGAACTATTGATGTTAAATCACATGGCGATGTGAACTAGATTATTGACTCTAGTGCAAGTGGGAGACTGAAGGAAATATGCCCTAGAGGCAATAATAAAGTTATTATTTATTTCCTTATATCATGATAAATGTTTATTATTCATGCTAGAATTGTATTAACCAGAAACATAATACATGTGTGAATACATAGACAACAGAGTGTCACTAGTATGCCTCTACTTGACTAGCTCGTTGATCAAAGATGGTTATGTTTCCTAACTATAGACATGAGTTGTCATTTGATTAACGGGATTACATCATTAGGAGAATGATGTGATTGACTTGACCCATTCCGTTAGCTTAGCACTTGATCATTTAGTTTGTTGCTATTGCTTTCATCATGACTTATACATGTTCCTATGACTATGAGATTATGCAACTCCCGTTTACTGGAGGAACACTTTGTGTGCCACCAAACGTCACAACGTAACTGGGTGATTATAAAGGTGCTCTACAGGTGTCTCCGAAGGTACTTGTTGGGTTGGCGTATTTCGAGATTAGGATTTGTCACTCCGATTGTCGAAGAGGTATCTCTGGGCCCACTCGGTAATGCACATCACTATAAGCCTCGCAATTGCAACTAATGAGTTAGTTGCGGGATGATGTATTACGGAACGAGTAAAGAGACTTGCCGGTAACGAGATTGAACTAGGTATTGAGATACCGACGATCGAATCTCGGGCAAGTAACATACCGATGACAAGATCGAATCTCGGGCAAGTAACATACCGATGACAAAGGGAACAACGTATGTTGTTGTGCGGTTTGACCGATAAAGATCTTCATAGAATATGTAGGAACCAATATGAGCATCTAGGTTCCGCTATTGGTTATTGACCGGAGATGAGTCTCAGTCATGTCTACATAGTTCTCGAACCCGTAGGGTCCGCACGCTTAACGTTCGATGACGATATGTATTATAAGTTATGTGATTTGATGTACCGAAGCTAGTTCGGACTCCCGGATGTGATCACGGACCTGACAAGAAGTCTCAAAATGGTCGAGACATAAAGAATGATATATTGGACGATGTTATTCGGACACCGGATGAGTTCGGGGGGTCACCGGATAAATATCAGTGCCGAAAGGGTTATCAGAACCACCGGATAAGTAATGGGCCTTATTGGGCCTAGGGGAGAGAGAGGGGCAGACAAGGGCTGGCCGCGCGCCCCCCATGGGCCTAGTCCGAATTGGACAAGGGGGAGGGGCGGCGCCCCCTCCTTCCTTCTCTTTCCCCTCTCCTTCCTTCTTCTCCTAGTAGGACTAGGAAAGTGGGGAATCCAACTCCTACTAGGAGTAGGATTGCCCCCCTTGGGCGCGCCCTATAGGGCCGGCCGGCCTCCCCCTTGCTCCTTTATATACGGGGGCAGGGGGGCACCCTAGAACACACAAGTTGATTTCTTAGCAGTGTGTGGTGCCCCCCTTCACAGATTTCCACCTCGGTCATATTGTCGTAGTGCTTAGGCGAAGCCATGGGTCGGTAACTTCATCATCACCGTCACCACGCCATCGTGCTGACGAAACTCTCCCTCGGCCTCAACTAGATCTAGAGTTCGTGGGACGTCACCGAGCTGAACGTTTGCAGATCGCGGAGGTGCCGCGCGTTCGATACTTGATCGGTTGGATCACGAAGACGTTCGACTAAATCAACCACGTTACCTAATGCTTCCGCTTTCGGTCTACGAAGGTACGTGGACAGACTCTCCCCGCTCTTTGCTATGCTTCTCCTAGATAGATCTTGCGTGATCGTAGGAAATTTTTTCAAATACTACGTTCCCCAACACAGGTGTATTGACCAGTTGGAAGATAATTGATGAGTAATATTTTTACACTCGTATACCCTTAGTTTAAACCGATATGTTTCATATTTATAGGAAACAAGAAAAGGAAAAAATAGGAGAGGAGAGTTTTTTTACAAAGTACATGATGGCAACAGGATCGGAGGGCATGCGCTAGCTAGGTTCCTACACAGCGACCTACGCGCCGAATAGGAACGGACGCGGCCATTGACGAAGACTCGGACAAACAGCTCAACGGTCATCCGAGTGCACCGTTGCACTAGGGCCTCCACGTCTGATCAATCGATCGTTTGCTTGGATGCTCGCTGGTACGTTGCAAAGTTCCATTATAGTATACAGTATAGAGCTACAATCTTTTGTCATGTAATACATGAACACCAATAGGCCAACCTAACCTTATCCTAAAATACAATACAACAGTAACCACGCCTATCCCCGTGCTCCTCCTATACTTCTTTCTCAGGCATATAGCCATTCCCCTGAGCCGCCATAGCAACCTGATGCCGTCGTCGTCATCTCGGAGCATCTAGCCGCTATTATCATCAGCAACGCGTCAGAGCTTCCTCGGTCTAATCCACATGCCACCAGGATTGCATCGACAAGGAAAATCTATTCAAATGAAGAGTATATAGGAGTATGCGGAAAGGAAAGAAACGAATCGGCGAAAGTGCATGCGGACAGTATTTCTCAGTCAACTTACTTGTACCAGGACAGACCAAGGCAGGGACTCTTAAAAGTAGCTTCTTTTCTCGATAGATAACTACTCAACACATCACGTACTAGGATGATAATTCTAGTGATAACACACCACTACTAAGGTACTGGAATGATGATAATTCAGCACTATTGGAAAACCGACTGCAGCAAACATGAACTTGCTGTTCGATGGCAAGCCATGAATCTCAACAACCACAAAGACGCCCCACCAGATGAAAGGTAGACTCCTTTTGAATGTTGTAGTCGGCCAGGGTGCGGTGATCCTCCAGCTGCTTGCCAGCAAAGATGAGGCGCTGCTTTCTAGGGGAACACCGTTCTTCTCGTAGATCTTCACCTTGACAATGTCGACAGTATCTGAGCTCCCAACCTTAAGGAAGAGGATCTCCACTTCCGGCATCTTCACGTAGATTAACAAAGGAACAGCTGGACTACAAGGGTGGAGGATGAGGAGAAGAGTGGACCCTTTACAAATGTTGAGGTCAGCCAAGGTGAGCATGCCATCCTCCAGCTGTTTGTTGGCAAAGATAAGGCACTGCTGGACCTTGGGGAATCCCTCAATGTCTTCGATCTTGGCCTTCATGTTGTTAATGGTGTCTAGGCTATGGACCTCGAGAGTGATGGTCCTGCCTTCTAGCGTCTCTGTCACGAATATTTGCATCTTTTCTTGGAGGTCAAGCGTGGAATCATGTTGGATGCCGTAATCCGCCAATGTACGGTTGTCTTCCAGCTGCACCCCGTCCAAGAGGAGGCGGTACCGCTCCTGGATCTTTGCCTTGATGGGAAGGAGGAGGATTCAAAATTTCACGGCGCAGATGAAGAAGATGAAAGGGAGAGGGAGCATATTAGGGCTTACCGAGAGGCGGAATATCAAGTCCGCTGTGCGGCTGGCGCTGCGGCGGCTGTGGCGGAGGAAGGAGAGCGGTCGAAGAGAGAGAGAGAGAGAGAGAGAGAGAGAGAGAGAGAGAGGGTTTTCTTTTTTATAAGGAAAAAAAGAATGGAGAGGAGAGGTGTGCGAGGGAAGGAAGCCAATTGCAGAGACACTGACGACACGTCCCCACGTCCACGAACCCAGCTGACAGGCCGCAGCCCCGCCCCGCCGGCAACAACACAGCGACGTGAGCCAGCCATCCAAGATCCAAGACAGTCCGCACCATTTTGAGCGTGACTTAAACAAACACGACAAATTTCATGTGGATTGGACTATTTTCATTTAAACTGGATCAAAATCATGAAAAGTTTGACATAATTCACTAAACAAAAGCGGATGTGACATTTTTTAACATAGCAAAAGTTTCTCACCGGCCGTCGAGACATCCGTGTTCCATGAACTTGTCTTCCCCACGTCCGGCGAGGAAGGGCAAGACATGGGACACGAACATGCCCACACCCGTCTACTATGTCCATCTCTTCCTCACCGGAGTCGGCCGCCTGGCTGTTGACGTCGCCGGTGGAGGTGAGGTCCACAGTCGACGTGGACGAGTCGGCCTCGTGATCGTTGGGGGCAGCATGAATGACACGGAGCTGCTGACATACGCGGTCATGTTCGTGTCTGTATTCGCCTCTGCCCCCTCCGCGTACATCTCCACCGTGATCGCATCTTAGTCAGTGCGGTCCTCTGTGCTGAGGGTGTGAGGCCACCACGCATGCCGGTCGGCGCGAGCCGTGCGGACTCAAAGAACGGCTCCTGGTTGATAAGTTCAGGTCCTTCGTGAACAAGGCCGCCATGGCCGCCTCGCATGCTTGCTCGCCATAGAATTGCCCCTCTACCAACCGGTGATGCGCGAGGAGGTCGATTTTGTAGCATTCGTCCTCCTGCGACATCTGGAACGCTTACACCGATGGTGTCGGTTGCTCCTCCGCCACCGCCATGATGGCGTTAAAGTGCGCCTGCTCCATGGCGAAGCCAACATACACCGGCGCAGGCGCAGACGATGGTTCTCGTCGGACGCCGCCTCTATCCGTCAAGCACGACAGGCCAGCGGCCGACCAAGTCGACCTTCTGCTCCATCGAGAGGCTCTAAACAACGAGGTAGACCCCGCCGTCGTTCCGTCAGAGGTGCATGAAGGAGGAACGGGACCAGAGGTGCATGAAGGATGTCCATGTTTAAATGCAAGTGCCGGTCGGGCCAAGCGTTGGGAGTATGTTTTAAGGAAAGAAACGAGTCGGCAAAACTGCATTGAGACTGTATTTCTCAATCAACTTACGTATGCCAAGACAGACCAAGGCAGGGATGATAGTTCTACTGATAACACACCACTACTAAGAAGTACCAGGATGATAATTCTACTGATAACAAACCACTACTAAGGTACTAGAATGATGATAATATACCACTAGTGGAAATTCAACTGCAGCAAACATAAACTTGTCCGATGGCAGCCCATGAATCTCAACAACCACAAAGACGTCCCACCAGTTGAATGGTACACTCCATATGAATGTTGTAGTCGGCCAGGGTGCGGTGGTCCTCCAGCTGCTTGCCAGCAAAGATGAGGCGCTGCTGTCTAGGGGGCATGCCGTCCAGCTCGTAGAGCTTCACCTTCACACTGCCAACAGTGTCCGAGCGCCCAACCTCAAGGGAGATAACGTTCCCTCGCAGCATCTTCACGAATATTTTCATCACAACAGTTGGCCTGCACGGGAGGAGGATGAGGAGAAGAGTGGACCCTTTCCCAATGTTGTGGTCAGCCAAAGTGCGCTTCTCATCATCCAGCTGCTTGTTGGCAAAGATGAGGCACTGCTGGACCTTGGGGAAGCCCTCAATATCTTCAATCTTGGCCTTCACATTGTCAATGGTGTCTAGGTTGTCGACCTCTAGAGTGATGGTCCTGCCTTCTAGCGTCTCCGTCACAAAGATTTGCATCTTTTCTTGGAGGTCAGGCGTGGAATCATGCTGGATGCCATAATCCGCCATTGTATGGCTGTCTTCCAGCTGCACCCCATCAAAGACGAGGCGGTAGCGCTCCTGGATCTTTGCCTTGATGGTGTAAAGGGTGTCTGACAAGTGGACCCCCCTGAGACAGATTTTCCTGCCGGCGGGATTCTTGATAAAGATGTGCACTTTGGATGGGCTAGCAAACCAAAAAACACCCATTGTTAGACAATATCTAGGGTGTATCAACAATATTTAGGGTGTATAAACAAAAAAAATGCAAGCAAGAAGAGAAGACAAGGCAATTCATGACCGAGAAATTAGCAGACACTTCCAACGTACTTAGGAAACACGAAAAGGTTCCCTAAACAGACAAATGCCGAAATGCGGTACCTGTTACGAAACTGATAACCCAACGGGAAGAGCTTACATGGGCTAGATGATCTTGAATGCTTTGTTCCATGAGAGCCTCCCATCTCCACAGAACCATTTGACAGCATAACACCATATGCACTGCTGGAAGGCTGGTCAGGGAGGTCACAAGGGCGTCTAAGCAAGGTAAGACCATTATGATCCAGGAGGGCTAGAAGCAAAGAGCCTGGAACCATGACGAACAGGCCAAGCTCCTCCCAAGAGGAACCCCGGTATGAACCCACCAAACCGAACTACCATACGGGGATGTGAGCCGAGACGACGACAGAAAATCACGACGGAAGGTAGAGAAGACGAAATAGAAGGAGTGGGGAAGGAGTGGGAAGGTGGGAAAAGAGGTTTTCACAGTTCACTTACTCGTCCATGTCGGCACCGTCAATCTGCGATGAATGGCTGCCATCGTTATCTTTGTTGTCCCCGCCGCCGCTGCTACTGTAGCTAACTTCGTCCTCTTCCTCGGAATCTGCAAGCTCATCAAACACGCAAGCCACTCAACGACCCGCACAGTAGAATTTGTTGCGCACGCATCGTGCACATTGTGAGCAGGAGTCGGCAAAACGTACCTTCTCTTCCAGAGGTAGAGACACCGGGAGCTGCTTCCTCGACGTGGTCTTCCTGGTTGGGACCAGCGGACGACAAGTGCAGACGCTTCTTCGGGGGCATTCTGGCAGGCTGGCTGTCAAGGATTTGATTTTCATGTTAGTAAAGGGTTTTCCGCAGGCATCTCTGTGACAATCAGTAATTGATATGCCAATTAATTGCTAATGGAAGATTTAATTTTTCATCGTGATGCAGGTGCGGCACGTTGGAAGTAAACATAAATTTCTCAATTAACTTACTAACACTTTCGAACAGAACCAACAGCAAGGAGGCAAATGCCAAATCAGGCAACAAGACTCACCGTTACATAAGCTAGCAAGCTAGATCGAGCACGAGTTGCTACCCTACAAGGCACCAATCTTCATCGGAAATCAGAGAGAAATTGGTCATAGGGTTAAGCCCCACCTTCAAGCTCAACTTTCTGCTTGGTTGACTACTTCGCATCAGTTGGGCCCTTTGACCTTGGTAATTAACTATGTCACTTTATTTCACTTATATAAAATAGAAAAATACCATAGGGGACTCCTCAACTGTTTCTAAAAAGAGTTAACAGCATGCAGAGATGCTTTAGTCCAGCTTTTATTTACACAGAAACGTCAACACTTGCAAGGTAGGTCGTATAAGCAACAAGAAAAATCTAGTCACAAAGGCTGACCAACACATAAAACAATTTTGGACTATCTTCACTGTTTATCTTGTTATTATTATTGTTTTATTTATGCATATATAAACAAAACGAAAATTCAGAAATATGAAGTGTCTAACTTAGTAGATTCTGTGGTGTGAGGACATCGATCTATAGATGAAGAGTTTCTTCCACGAGAAGAAATGATGGACACTTATAATCCTATAAGATCTAACATATAAGATGATAAGTATGAGATTAGCAACAAATTCCTTGAGGATAGTACCTGACACTGATAGTAGGATCTAGAGATGCTAGAATTCACCCAATCCATATGGGAACAATTGCACGGCGTTGGATCCGAGAGGTGGAAATCTAATAGTGGTGCACCAACTACAATACTACCGTGAGGAACACAAGCATCACACCCAAAGCAGCAGGGCTGTTTTTGAGGAAACACGGGCAGGTGGATCGAGGCCGTTGAAAGCGCAGGGGGAGGAGTTAGGTCAGGCGGGTTAGAGCTTACCGAGAGGAGGAAGATGGGCCGGGCGGCGCTGCGGCGGCGGTGGCGGAGGAGGAGAGCGATCGAAGCAGAGAGATAGAGAGAGGAGAGGGTTTTCTCTTCTATATAAAACCCAAAAAAAAAAGGAGAGGAGAGGTGTGTGGAGGAAGGAAGCCAACTGCAGAGACACTGACGACGCCGCCCCACGGTCAACAAACCCAGCTGACAGGCCGCAGCCCCAGCCCCACCCGCCCTAGCCCACATGAAGACTGGACTTTTGACCTCTGAACGCACGTAGACTGCTACGGAGCCAGTCATCCAACACCTTTTTTTTGACGTAAACACATTTTGAACGTGACTTAACAAGCATGACAAATTTCATGCGGATTGGTCGATTTTTATTTAAACTGGACCAAAATCATGGAAAGTTTGACATATTTCATTAAACACAATTGGACGTGACACTTTTTATAACATAGCAAAAGTAGGCATTGTTCATGTGAGGGCGGCAGCGGCGACAAGCACTTCTGCATAAAAGTAGGCATTGTTCATGTGAGGGCGGCAGCGGCGACAAGCACTTTCAAGTAGGTATTTTGATGTAATTCTATTGCTTATCATATATACTAGATTGTCACATATCTAATGCAATTATGAAAGAAGTGGGCGAGTGTGCATACGCTATGCATGTGTTTGATAGGTTGCATCGTTTTTTAGGTCTTTGTATTTGTGACTCGGTTGGGTCAACTGACTAAATAATGGCTAAAATTATGTTATGCATGTAGTTTGGCTGCCTGCATGTAGGCTACCTGCATCAGGGGTCAATTTTCCCTGGCATTTGGTGGCCTGCGTTGGGCTGGTTGATGCTCGATTGTTCACCACATATGTTGTGATCACTCCTTCTCACTAGTGGCGAATTCCACGCTTGACACTAGCATATGCAGTTCGAAACATCATTTCAGTCCTCGCTAGCAAATAAACTGTTGTTCACTCTACTTACAAATAAATTGCAGTCATAGGGGAAAGTTCATCGGCGCCCAACTAGGCAAAAGTTCATTCTCGTCTCTGTTGTTGCTTTCTTCCTATGTTGTTGCTGCTTCTTCTTCTTCAGATCTTGTGTTGCCTCTGTTTGTCCACATTGCCTCAGCCTACTACAACCTTTTGCTCTTCCAAGCTTCACTGTCAAATGCCTCCACACCATGGTCGGAGGTTTCAACATCATCAGAGGTCACATATTCCTTCTCCAGCACAAGCTCATCACAACCCCATTTTAGGATGCAACATGCAAAAACAAGGCTAAGAGCATCTCCAGCCGTTCGCCCCCCAAGGGGCTAGAAAAAAGCACCACTTGGGGGCGAACCGGTGATATTTTCGGTGTGGGGACGATCGGCTTCCCAGCTGCCGCCCCTAGGTCGGCCCCAGACGCTCTTTTTTAAATTAAAAAAAGCATAATTGGGAAAATTTCAGCGAACACGGCATACATCCGGCGATATTTAGGCCGTTCATAGTTTTTTACATATAGAATCATAATAATAAGTCTACTAAAAAGAAGGAAAAAAACGGCCGTGCCTACAGGCCGAAGAACGCGCTGAACACGCCGAAGTCACCACCATCGTCGTCCTACTTCTCCTCCTTCACGCGACCATCACTGCTGGACTCTGCCCGGGGTCCCCATGGCGGACTTGTTTGGCCGGCGACGGCACCTCGTCGTCACTGTCGTCGAGAACGACGACGCCTCCCTCGTCGCGGCCACGGTGCCGAGCAGCGATCTCATTCAGGGCGCAGCGCTGGCGCTCCATCTCCATCTGTGCCCAGTCCTCTCGCGCCCACTTAATGGTGGCTTCGTCTTCATGCTCGCTCTTCACGGGGCCAAGCCCGGCTCCGTCTTCGGCCCGATGAGGCATCGGGCTAGACCCGAGGAACCGCCGCCGCCCTCGTTGATGACGACGCCGCAGTTGCGCCGGCCGAGCGGTGTTTCCACGGGCTCGGCCTTAACGCTAAAGAGCGTCGGCGACCCGGAGGAGTGGGAGGAGGAGCGGGAGGAGGAGGAAGCCCGCCCAACATCCTCCTCGGCAGCCATGGACCGGAACTCCGGCGGGGGACCGGCGTGACCGGGTACGTCAGCGGCGGATCGTTGAAGCCCTCGAGGTACTCGAGGACGGTGTGCAGCGTGCAGCCGGGGGCGCACCAGCACAGGCGGCGGTCGTCGCTGTTGTTGCGCCCCCTCACCGGTGGCGCATTGTTGATGGAGGCCAGTCGCTTCGCCTGCCGGCGTTTGAAGTACGTCGCCCACGCCTCGTGGTTGCCGGTGTTGTACTCCGGGACGGCTCGCTCCTCCTCGGACAGAGACGCCTGCACACGGTCGACCTCGGCCTGGAAGTAGTGGGGGTGCTCGACATCGGGCAGCGGGGGGACGGAGACGCCCCCGGCGCTGAGCCTCCACCGCCCTGGGGCGCGCATGTCGGGAGGCGCCGGGTAGTTCGCTTCGTGGAGGAGATGGGCTTCCCACTCGTGCAGAGAGCGGCGGCCGAATCCATTGCCCGTCGCCCCATCGCCAGGGAACCTTTCGCCCATAGTCTGTGCGTGCACGGGGAGAGGGAAAGAAAGTTCGTCGCGGGCGAATGTGCGTGCACGGGGAGAAAGGGGGGCTGCGGGCGGGGTGCGTCCACCGGCGAGGTAGGGGCGGCTTATATAGTAGTCGGGGCAGCGGCGCCGTGTGTACGCGGGGCGGGATGGGGCGCATCGCCTCACCGCGCCGCCCGTGAGGAATCAATGGAAGGCTGATCGGCGACATCCTTGGCATTGATTCCCCGCGGGAAACCGAGGCGATGAGGACGACGAGGCACGGGGTCGCTGACTCAGCGGGCCCGGCGTTCTTTCACGCCAAAAATGATTGCCCCTGCACCCCGGGGCGCCCCCCAGCGCGCCGGTTTCGGCCTGGGTCCGCCGGCGCCAGTTTCGGCCCTAACCGGTGAAAATTGGGCTCCTGTGTGCGCGGCTGGGCCGTTTTTTCAGCGCCGGCGCTTAAAAATGGCCTTGGGGGGCCTGTTGGGGGCGCGGCTGGAGATGCTCTAACCTAGTGGGAAAAGTGTAGAATGACTTTTGAATCAAGATCTTAAATCTATTCTTTAAAGCTCCAAATGTATTCACACTATAAAGTGTGGAAATGAGGCTATTTGTCGGTCAAGCTGCATACATACAGTATTCTCAGTAAATTGGTAAAAATATAAACAATGACTCTTACATTGTGTTTAGTTAAGCTGCAGATTATGGAAAAGTTGTTGTGAGCTGTGAGAAAGTTGTTGTGAACTTTCAGGTGTGGAAAAGCTATAGCTGTTTGGTCGACAGAACTGTGAAATTGTAGATTTTGTTGTGAATTGTCTGTAATGCCCATGGGCCATGAGTGAATATTTTTATATGCTAATTGACCGTAAAGTAGTACTCTATACTCCCTCTATTCTATAATGTAGTGCATACGAAACTGCCTTGCGTACGATCACATTTTGTATGATTTCCATACAAGAAGACACATGCACATTTCCCGAGGTTTGGGCCCACACCACCAGATGAGTCTGGTCGTACAAAAATCGTATGGATTTCTGTCGCACGTATAGCAACTCTCTAGTGCATATATCTTTTTTGGAAAGTCAAATATTACAAACTTTGACTAAGTTTGTGGATAAAAACATTCGCATCACGAATGCCAAATATATATTGTTAGACTCATCATAAGATGTAGTTTCATATTTTATATATTTGGTATTGTAGATATAGGTAGTTTTCTCTACAAACTTGGTCAAGTTTTGCAAAGTTTGGCTTTCCAAAATATCTATACCGACTACATTATGGAGCGGAGGGAGTATATTGATAGCCAAATCGAACTACCATTTTGCAAAGAAAAACTATGACTACGTAGATGATGCAAAACACATACGCAATTCAACAAATTTACTTTGGTGTTGCATATTACGTATAAATAGATATTGACCCCATAATAATATTACAAAAAGGCATGGACCATAGAGAACACATATAGTTCACTTGATGATGACCTACATCAACACACCTAACCTATGTTGCTATCGCAAGACAAGCATCAGCTATTCTACTATGAATAGTTTTATTGTATATTCGTTCTCCTCCTCTTCAACGGCATCCACTTGTGTTGGTGTCACTCCCCATTGTAGTACTACTAGAGGTACCTACTCAACATCGACATCACATTTATCAAAAAAAAATGTCACTCAACTTGCTATCATGAATGAAGTTGTGCAATGCGATGCAAGCAATGATGATATGCTTCTACGTGCGACGTGAGAAACTTGGAAGGCCAGATGGAATTCTAGTAGATACTATGTACTCCCCTTTAAAGGAGCAAGATATCCCGTCCGGTTTCGATATCCAGAGTCCACAAGATAGTTTTTTCCTAAAAAAATGAAAACCAAGTTAGCGTCCCACATAAGAATATAATGAATAATAACATTTGTTATTATGGTATACCTTTGGGAGGCACAGGAAATGAAGGTAAGTGTGCTAATGTGTTTGTTTGATCAAATAAGCAGCTATACGATTGTACCAACACATGTGTAATGCAGGTCCAAGTCAAATCCATAATATATAACATATATAAATCGGAGTATAATTTACAAGTATCGAAACCAGAAGGAAGCCATACAATCCACACTATACATATGCGGATCAATTAGGTTGTTCATGTGCAAGATAGCTATGTAGACAATATCCAATCTATGGCTCATAATCATTGAATCACAAAAAACAGAAGAAAATAAGTGCATGGACAGAGAAGTGAGACGGAACAGGAAGGATTGATGGGGTATGAGGGTTGTGGTAGGAGGGATGGAGAGAGGAGAGAGGGGATGAGTGGAGTACCTTGGAAGGGGGGCGACGGCAGCTCTATGCATTGCACAGAGGGCGGAAGCTCGAAGCAGTGAACAGAGGGGCAGCGTTGGGATGGCTGGGTATGGAGAGATGGCAGCGGCGAAAGGGCAGCACGCCATGGATGGCTGGCTGGCTGAAGGGGCCGCACCGCCCAGAGAGCCAACCCTAGCTCATGGGGTCTGGGTGCTGCTCTTTGTTTTTCTCACGGGACCGCAAATAGTGAGGGAGCCCTTCATGTTTTTTTTTCTTATGGAGGGTGTTGGCTGTTCTCCTTTCCTGTGATGAGGATAGGAGGAAAAGACGCAAGATTTTGCACTACGAAAAAAGATTCTCAAAAACGATTGTGCAGTTTTACCCCTTTGGTTAGCTTCCAGTTCCTTAATAGTAGTTCCTCTTGATAAATGGATAGGGCCAGTTTTTTGAAGGCTTGAAAAATAAGATACCCCCTCCTCAACTTCTCTCGTAAGCCATCTCTCTCATTCGTTGGGGCATCTAAAATAGTTATGTGATAACTAATTTAGAAGTGTCAACATATTTTGGGGGCGTTTTATCTTTTAAGCTAGGGATGGGCAACTTATTTTTTAGGCCACCAAAAAGTATTGGCATAAAAAGAACTAGCAACACATTAACATGCTAATAAATGATAGTAGGACTGTAGGAGTATGTAGTTTTACTGGAAACACACCACACTTCTACTATGAAGGAACAATACCGGAGCAATAACAATACGTAGTTTTACTGAAACCACACTATACTTCAACTGTGAAGGAACAATACCTGAGCATACATTATGTGCTAACGTACAGTACTACAATGATACTCCATACTACTTTACTGATAAAGTACCACTACTGGAAAGAAGGCTCCAGCAAAATAAAACTGGTTGTTGAATGGCAGGCCATGAAGCTCAGCAACCACAAAGGCGTTTCACCATAACAACGGTAGATTCTGTCTGAATGTTGTAGTCCGCAAGGGTGCGGTCGTCCTGCAGCTGCTTGCCAGCAAAGATGATGCGCTGCTGCATAGGGGGAGTGCCTTCCTGCTCGTAGAACTTCATCTTTACATTCTCGATGGTATACGAGCTCTCAACCTCAAGGGTGAGGGTCTTCCCGTACAGAGTCTTGACAATGATGTGCATCATCCTACTTTCTCCTGGCCTACACGGGCGGAGAACGAGGAGGAGGGTGGACTCCTTCCAGATGTTGTGGTCAGCCAAGCTGCGGTTGTCATCCTCCAGCTGTTTGTTGGCGAAGATGAGGCACTGCTGGCCCTTGGGAAAGCCCTCCATGTCCTGGATCTTGGACTTCACGTTACCGTTGGTGTCTAGGCTGTCAACCTCAAGGGCAATGGTCCTGCCTGCCCGCGTCTCCGTCACGTAGATTTGCATTTGTTCCTGGAGGTCAATCGTAGAGTCATGCTGGATGCCATAATCGGCCAATGTATGGTTGTCTTCTAGGTGCACCCCATCGAAGAAGAGGCGGTACTGCTGCTGGATCTTTGCCTTGACAGTGTACAGGGTGTCTGATGAGTGGACCTTGAGGCAGATTGTGCTGCCAGTGGGGGTCTTCACAAAGATACGCATCCCGGATGAGCTAGGAAACCAAACATCACTAATTGTTAGACAATATGTAGACTGTAGAACAGTACACAAAAAGCGTCAACAATTCCAGGTAGTAGAAAGAGCCCATTATTTAAATAAAAGAACAGTACAGACAAGAAGAGAGATGTACTGCATAAATACTTCGTGTATGCAGAACAAGGTGCCACACTAAGCCTAGCAAGTTAAGTTTTGAGCAATCATTAATAATATACTCAGTCCTATACATTGTAGAGACTAGTTAGGTGCCGTGAGTTACCTAGGGAATAAAATGGAACATATGGTATTATCAATCAAGTGAACTTCTATTTGGTAAACACACCTGTCAAGTGCAGTTTTTCACAGGGTAGCAACAAACGCCGCCGTTTTTCTCTACTTTCCCTATTTGTCTCAGCATATATAGTTATGTAGTCACCAAATTGTATTATACCCTGAGGAAACTAAGTGGTACACTAAAGGAGAATATTGCTGCTGTTTCTTGCTAAATATAAACTTCTCATTTTATATCAATAGCACTATAACTTCTCTGACACATACACGACAGAAAAACTGTCTAAAAAAGAACAACGATCTATGTGCGAGCTTATGAATTTGAGTAGCGAGCAAAGATTCAGTGAAACAGCTCTGAATTTCAGTACCGCGGAAAGATTCACAAAGACAGCTGATGAAAAGTAAATCATATAGTATCATGTGGATAAGAGAAATGAATGCACAAAAGTGAGTTAAGACACCTATAAATAGCTTAAGAGCTATCAGAGGCATGGGTGTGGCATGCTGGGTTGAGGGGAAGGGGTAGAATTGGTACAGACAGCATACAGGCGAATGCCAAATCGGCCAACAAGACTCACTGTTACAGAAGCTAGCTAGCTAGAGCATCCTTCAGAGTTGCCACCCAACAAAAGGTATCGATCATGTTCTAAAAAAAAGGCATCGATCATAACCGGAAAACAGAATATGCAGCCTTACGAACTAAATTAACACCGTGTAGATTCTTAAGCCCAGCCTTCATTTACACAAAAATATCAACGGTTGCAACAGGTAAGGTCATAGAAACAGCAAGAGAGATGTAGTCACAAAGGCTGACCAACACATATAACGATTTTGGACTATCTTTGCTGTTTATCTTGTTATTATTGTTCTATTTAAAAAAAACACAAAGTATCGGGGACATACATAAAACCACACCCAACACATATGAGAACGATTGCATGGTGGTAGATCCGATGGGCGGGAAATCAGTTAGATTTGTTATACAGGAGTACAGTCTATGGAGCTTTCTGTGCAAGCAAAGGAAAAAAAACACTAGAATTCACACAGTCCATTTGCGAACAATTGAATGGATGGGGGGTGGGGAGGCGGCGGTAATGAAAAGATTGGTACGATCATACAGTTGTGCAGCAACCACAATATCAACAGAAGACGACTAATTATTACCAGGAACACAGGCACAGCAACAAAAGCAGATCGGAAACACCATCGGTCGAGCCATCGCAGCAAACCGTATGGGGGAACACCACTGGTCGCCGTTGCAGTAGCAAGGGGAGGTGCAGATGCATCTCGCTAGCCTACACTAGAGCAGCAGGGCTCTCAAGAACACCGACACGGGACTAGGTCAGGCGGGTAATGATGGACAATTATAATACAATAAGATCTAACATATAAGAGATATGAGATTAGCAACAAATTCCATGAGGCCAGGCAACCCTCCAATGTGATCCTTCCTACCTGACACTGACAGTAGATTATAGAGAGGCTAAAATTCACCCAATCCATATGCGAACAATTGCACAGCGGTAGATGAGAGGGGGGCAAATCCGTTACATTCATTATACAGCAGTGCAAACAAAAGGAAATCGGTTAAATTCATCGATCACACAGTGGTGCACCAACTACAGTAGCACCACAAGTTCACAACCAAAGCAGCAGGGCTGTTTTAGAGGGGGGTCGAGGCATCGCAGCAAACACTAGAGCAGGGGATGCATCTCGATAGCATACACTAGAGCAGCAGGGCTCTCAAGAACACCGTCTCTCTCGTCATCGGAGTCGGAGCTAGGTCAGGCGGGTAGGGTTTTGGCGTCGGGGTTGCTCGGGGAAGGAAGATGATTCAAAATTTCACGACGCAGACGAAGAAGATGAAAGGGAGATGAGCGGATTAGAGCTTACCGAGAGGAGAGGAGGAAGATCTCCGCTCGAGTCCGGTACGAACGGCGTGCGGGCGGCGGCGGCGGAGGAGGAAGGAGAGCGAGACAGAGAGGAGACGGTTTTCCTTTTTTTATATATAGGGAAAAAACGACGCGGGCCGTAGTTACCCTGACAGACGTAGCCCCACCCTCGCCCTAGCCCACATGAAGACATGACTTTTGAACGAAGGAACCAGGAAATATCACTTGTCAAACTCATGTGAAATTTTGACAACAACCATGAAAGTGCATGCAAACTTTCGTAAGAAAAAGACATACGTGGTGGTTTAAAAAGGAAAATGCATCTAAACCTTTCTTCTTGCAATCCCTCGTGGATCTCAAACCTCAAATCTCCTGCCCTTGGAATGTCATTGGGGATTTCAACGTCACCCTTAGGCCGTCGGACAAATCCACAACACATTTCAATATGCTGGAGGCAAACCTTTTTGCCTCAACTATCAACATTCTCCGGCTTCAGGATCTGCCTCTCCTCGACAGACGCTTTACTTGGTCAAACCAGCAGGAGGTGCCCATTCTTGTCCGGCTTGATCGTGCTCTGGCAAGCGTGGACTGGGCCTCAAAATTCCCGGATACCTCTCTTTCTTCTCTTGCCAGGACAACCTCCGATCACGTCCCCATCCGGCTAACGGCAGCCACTTCCATCCCTAGATCTTCGGTTTTCCGCCTTGACCGCTCTCTCCTCAACGTCCCTTTATTCAAGGAACGGGTTGCCGCAAATTGGGGGAGCGTCGATCCTCAGCATGCCCACCTTGGATCTGCTGGAATTCTTTCCCTCAAATTAAAGCGTACCAGGGATATGGCAAAAAAGTGGTTGTCCAACAGAAGATCGCCTAGGATCTCAGCCTTAAACTGCCATACCACTATCAACTTCCTGGACAAGCTGGAAGAGGCCAGAACGTTGTCGTCTCTCGAATCCGATCTTCGGCTTGCGGTCAAGCTTTCATTGCACCGCCATAATGCTGCCATTGCAGCCTACTGGAGGCAATGAGCAAAGGTTAAGGATTGCCTCTTCGGTGACGAAAACTCGGCATACCTTCATATTTGTGCCTCGGTCAGACACCGTAAAAACCAAATCAAATCCCTTGAAAACAATATATGGCACTACCTTCACTACGCATTGTGACAAGGAGGTTGTTCTTTTGAACTTCTTCAAGAACCTGATTGGCGTAATCCATCCGGTCTCCTTTTCCTTTGATCTCGATAGTCTACTTCTCCCGAACTCAATTACTCCTGCTCAGGCTTCCAACCTCTCTGCTCCTTTTACCTTGGAGGAAATAAAGGCTGCTCTTTGGGCCATGAAGGACGATGCAAGCCCAGGGCCGGATGGTTTTGGCCCCGCTTTTTACAAAAGCAACTGGGATCTTGTTAAATTGGATCTTCTCAATTTGCTTAATGACTTTCATGCTGGCTCAGCAGACCTTATGCGTTTGAACACAGCTCACATCGTGCTCCTTCCAAAGAAGTCCGATCCCGCTAAGCCAGAAAACTATCGCCCAGTGTCTCTTCAAAACTGCTCCGTCAAGCTTGCGTCTAAGTGTCTCGCCTTTCAGGCCCAGCCTCTAATCGACCACCTCATCCATGACGAGCAAACGGTTTTATTCGGGGCCGTGGGATCGCCGAAAACTTTGTTCATGCTGCAGACATTGTCCAAACTTGTTTTAAACGGCGCCTCCCCGCAACCGTCATCAAGCTTGATTTCCACAAGGTTTTCGACTCTGTGTCTTGGGTCGCCCTTGCCGCGATCTTACGCGCAAAAGGTTTTCCACCGTCCTGGTGTTGTTGGGCCGACCACCTAAACTCTTCGTCCACCTCCACCGTGTTACTGAACGGCAAGCCGGGCCCTTGGTTCCCGTGTCGGCAAGGCTTGCGGCAGGGTGACCCTTTCTCCCCCTATCTTTTCATTATAGTTGCTGATGTCCTCAAGCGCCTAATCCTCCAGGCCTCCGCAAATGAACTTCTTTCCCACCCAATTGCGGATGATATCCCTTGCACCGTCTTGCAATATGCTGACGACACTCTTATTGTCCTTCCTCCAGATGCAACACAACTGTGGACCCTCAAGCAAATCCTACTTCAGTTCTCCCAGGCCACCGGCCTTACCATCAATTTCCACAAAAGCACCTTCGCACCTATTCACGTCGACCCAGAGCTATCTAACAACCTTGCGGCCATTCTTGGTTGCCCGGTTGCTTCCTTTCCGCAATCTTACTTAGGATTGCCTCTCTCCACCCACAAACTCACTCTAGCGGATTTTTTCTTTATCATCGATAAGGTCGATCGACGTTTGGCCGGCTGGCGGGGACTTCTTTTGTCCTTGGCCGGGCGGGCAATTCTCGTCCGCTCCGTTCTCTGGGCCCTACCAACCTATGCTATGAGCGTTCTTCTTCTTCCCGCCGGCATTGTGCAAGAGATTGAGAAACGCTGTCGAGCCTTCTTCTGGATGGGCCAAGACACGGTTACCGAGGGTAACTGCAAAGTAGCTTGGGACATCGTGTGCGCTCCCTTCACTAATGGAGGCCTCGGCTTCCTATCTCTAACGCAAATGAATGTTTGCCTCCTCCTCAAACACATTTCCAAGCTACATGACGGTGCGGCTTCGCGACAACCTTCCTACCTTTTCTCCAAGTACGGATGGTCTAGCACCCATGACGTGGGAACAGACGATAGTCATTCTACCCCTATCTGGCGGGATATCATGAAAGACCTTGATTTCTTTCGCTCAAACACTCAGGTGCAACTTGGCAACGGCGCTACTACCTCATTCTGGTGTTGGGGATCGTAGCAGAAATTTAAAATTTTCTACGCATCACCAAGATCAATCTATGGAGTAATCTAGCAACGAGGGGAAGGGGAGTGCATCTACATACCCTTGTAGATCGCTAAGCGGAAGCGTTGCAAGAACGCGGATGAAGGAGTCGTACTCATAGCGATTCAGATCGCGGTTGATTCCGATCAAAGCGCCGAACCACGGCGCCTCCGCGTTCAACACACGTGCAGCCCGGTGACGTCTCCCACGCCTTGATCCAGCAAGGGGAGAAGGAGAGGTTGGGGAAGACTCCGTCCAGCAGCAGCACGACGGCGTGGTGGTGGTGGAGGAGTGCGGAACTCCAACAGAGCTTCGCCAAGCACTACGAGAGACGAGGAGGGAGAGAGGTAGGGCTGCGCCAAGAAGGAGATAATCTCGTGTGTCTTGCAGCCCCCAATACCTCAAGTATATATAGGGGAAGGGGAGGGGCTGCGCCCCCATCTAGGGTTCCCTCCCTAGGGGTGGCGGCAGCCCCAAAACCCATCTAGGGTGGCGGCCAAGGGGGGAGAGAGGGGGGCACACCTAGGGTGGGCCTTAAGGCCCATCTGGACCTAGGGTTTGCCCCCTCCCACTCTCCCTTGCGCCTTGGGCCTTGGTGGGGGGGGGGGGGCGCACCAGCCCACCTAGGGCTGGTCCCCTCCCACACTTGGCCCACGCAGCCTTCTTGGGCTGGTGGGCCCACCTGGTGGACCCCCAGGACCCCCCCGGTGGTCCCAGTACGTTACCGATAGCACCTAAAACCTTTCCGGTGACCAAAACGGGACTTCTCATATATAAATCTTTACCTCCGGGCCATTCAGGAACTCCTCGTGATGTCCAGGATCTCATCCGGGACTCCGAACAACATTCGGTAATCGCGTACATACTTTCCCTATAACCCTAGCGTCATCGAACCTTAAGTGTGTAGACCCTACGGGCTTGGGAGTCATGCAGACATGGCCGAGACAACTCTCCGGTCAATAACCAACAACGGGATCTGGATACCCATGTTGGCTCCCACATGCTCCACGATGATCTCATCGGATGAACCACGATGTCAAGGATTCAATCAATCCCGTATACAATTCCCTTTGTCTATCGGTACGATACTTGCCCGAGATTCGATCGTAGGTATCCCGATACCTTCTTCAATCTCGTTACGGCAAGTCTCTTTACTCGTTTCGTAACACATCATCCCGTGATCAACTCCTTGGTCACATTGTGCACATTATGATGATGTCCTACCGAGTGGGCCCAGAGATACCTCTCCGTTACACGGAGTGACAAATCCCAGTCTCGATTCGTGCCAACCCAACAGACACTTTCGGAGATACCCGTAGTGCACCTTTATAGCCACCCAGTTACGTTGTGACGTTTGGCACACCCAAAGCACTCCTACGGTATCCGGGAGTTGCACAATCTCATGGTCTAAGGAAATGATACTTGACATTAGAAAAGCTTTAGCATACAAACTACACGATCTTGTGCTAGGCTTAGGATTGGGTCTTGTCCATCACATCATTCTCCTAATGATGTGATCCCGTTATCAACGACATCCAATGTCCATGGTCAGGAAATCGTAACCATCCATTGATCAACGAGCTTATCAACTAGAGGCTTACTAGGGACATGGTGTTGTCTATGTATCCACACATGTATCTGAGTTTCCTATCAATACAATTCGAGCATGGATAATAAACGATTATCATGAACAATGAAATATAATAATAACTAATTTATTATTGCCTCTAGGGCATATTTCCAACAGTCTCCCACTTGCACTAGAGTCAACAATCTAGTTGACATGACCATGTGATTAACACTCACAGGTCACATCGCCATGTGACCAACATCCAAAGAGTTTACTAGAGTCAATAATCTAGTTCACATCACTATGTGATTAACACTCAATGAGTTCTGGGTTTGATCATGTTATGTTTGTGAGAGAGGTTGTAGTCAACGGGTCTGCAATATTCAGATCCCTATGTATTTCGCAAAACTTTATGTCATATCGTAGATGCTGCTACCACGTTCCACTTGGAGCTATTCCAAATTGTTGCTCCATTATACGTATCCGGTATATCTACTCAGAGCTATCTCGATAGGTGTTAAGCTTGCATCGACGTAACTCTTTACATCGAACTCTTTATCACCTCCATAACCGAGAAACATTTCCTTATTCCTCTAAGGATAATTTTGACTGCTATCTGGTGATCCACTCCTAGATCACCTTTTGTACCCTCTTGCCAGACATGTGGCAAGGCACACATCTGGTGCGGTACTCAGCATGGCATACCGTATAGAGCCTATGACAAAAGCATAGGGGACGACCTTCGTCCTTCCTCTTTCTTCTGCCGTGGTCAATCTTTGAGTCTTACTCAACTTCACACCTTACAACTCAGGTAAGAACACCTTCTTTGACTGATCTATTTTGAACTCCTTCAAAAACATGTCAAGGTGTGCGTTCTTTGAAAGTATCATCGGGCGTCTTGATCTATTTCTATAGATCTTGATGCCCAATATGTAAGCAGCTTTATCCAGGTCTTCCTTTGAAAATCACTCTTCAAACAACCGTTTATGCTTTCTAGAAATTCTACATTATTTCGAATCAACAATATGTCATCCACATATACTTATCAGAAATGTTGTAGTGCTCCCACTCACTTTCTTGTAAATACAAGTTTCTAGCAAACATTGTATAAACCTAAAAGCTTTGATCACTCCAACAAAGCATATATTCTGACTCCGAGATGCTTGCTCTAGTCCATAGAAGGATCGCTGGAGCCAGCATACCTTTTTGCATCCTTAGGATCGACAAAACTTTGATTGTATCACATACAAATCTTTCTTACGAAAACTGGTAAGAAAACTTGTTTTTGACATCCATCTATCAGATTTCATAATCGAAAAATACAGCTAATGCTAACATGATTCCGACGGACTTAAGCATCGCTACGGGTGAGAAATTCTCATCGTAGTCAACTCCTTGAACTTGTGAAAAGACTCTTTCCCACAAGTCGAGCTTCATAGACGGTAACATTACCGCCCACGTCCGTCTTCTTCTTAAAGATCCATTTATCTCAATGGCTTGCTGATCATCGGGCAAGTCCACCCAAGTCCGTACTTTGTTCTGATACATGGATCCTATCTCGGATTTCATGGCTTCTAACCATTTGTCGGAATACGGGCCCACCATCGCTTCTCCATAGCTCGTAGGTTCATTGTTGTCTAACAACATGATATCTAAGACAGGATTACCGTACCACTCAGGAGTAGTACATATCCTTGTCGACCTACGAGGTTCGATAGCAACTTGATCCGAAGCTTCATGATCACTATCATTAACTTCCTATTCAACAGACGTAGGCACCACATAAAACTTCTTTCTGTGTTGCATCACTCTCTGGTTGAAGTAAAGGTTCGACAACCTCATCAAGTTCTATCTTCCTCCCACTCAATTCTTTTGAGAGAAACTCCTTCTCGAGAAAGGACCCGTTCTTAGCGACAAACAATTTGCCCTCGGATCTGAGATAGAAGGTGTACCCAACTGTCACCTTTGGGTATCCTATGAAGATGTGTTTGTCCGCTTTGGGTTCGAGCTTCTCCGGCTGAAGCCTTAAGCATCGCAGCCCCAAACATTAAGAAACGACAACTTTGGTTTCTTGCCAAACCAATGTTCACACGACGTCGTCTCAACGGACTTAGATGGTGTCCTATCTAAAGTGAATGCAGCTGTCTCTAACGCATAACCTCAAAATGAAAATGGTAGATCGGTAAGAGACGTCACAGATCGCACCATATCTCATAAGGTTCGATTACGACGTACGGACACACCATTACCCTGTGGTGTTCCAGGTGGCTTCAACTGCGAAACAATTCCACAATGTCTTAAGTGATTGCCAAACTCATAACTCAGAAAATCCCCCTTTGATCAGATCGTAGGAACATGATCTTCTTGTTATGATGATTCTTAACTTCACTCTGAAATCGCTTGAACTTTTCAAACGTTTCAGACTTGTGCTTCATTAAGTAAATATACCTATATCTACTCAAATCGTCAGTGAAGATGAGAAAATAGCGATATCCACCGCACGCTTCAATTCTCATTGGATCACACGCATCAGCATGTATGATTTCCAACAAGTCACTTGCCCATTTCATTGTACCTGAAAACGGGGTCTTAGTCATCCTGCCCATGAAGCATGGCTCGCATGTGTCAAGCGATTCAAAATCAAGTGACTCCAAACATCCATCGACATGGAGTTTCTTCATGCATCTTACGCCAATATGACCTAAGCGGCAGTGCCACAAGAAAGTGGTACTATCTACATCTTTTGGCGTGAACATGTGTATTACTGTGACCGAGATTCACTGAACCATTCGCATAGGGTGCATGACCATGAAAGGTATTATTCATGTAAACAGAATAACCATTATTCTCTAACTTAAATGAATAATCGTATTGCAATGAACATGATCTAATCATATTCATGCTCAACGTAGACACCTGATAACATTTATCTAGGTTCAATACTAATCCCGAAGGCAGATGGAGCGTGCGATGGTGATCTCATCAACTTTGGAAACACTTCCAACACACATCGTCACCTTGCCCTTAGCCAGTCTCCGTTTAGTCCGTAGCTTTTGCTTCAAGTCACCAATAATAGCAACTGAACCGGTATCCAATACACAGGTGCTACCAGGAGTACTAGTGAGGTACACATTAATAATACGTATATACTTTGTTGAAGTTGCCAGCCTTCTTATCTACCATGCATTTGGGGTAATTCCGCTACTAGTGACCGTTCCCCCTACAATAGAAGCACTTAGTCTCGGGTTTGGGTTCAACCTTGGGTTCCTTCACTGGAGCGGCAACTGGTTTGCCATCCATGAAGTTTCCCTTCTAGCCCTTGCCCTTATTGAAACCAGTGGTCTTGTTAAACCATCAACACTTGATGCTCCTTCTTGATTTCTACCTTTTGCGGTCTTAAGCACCGCGAACAGCTCCGGAATCATCTCCATCCCTTGCATGTCATAATTCATCATGAAGATCTAGTAGCTTAGTGATAGTGACTAGAGAACTCTATCAATCACTCTCTTATCTGGAAGTTTAACTCCAACTTGATTCAAGTGATTGTAGTACCCAGACATTCTGAGCACATGCTCACTAGCTGAGCTATTCTCCTCCATCTTGTAGGCAAATAACTTGTCAGAGGTCTCATACCTCTCAATACGGGCATGAGCCTGAAATCCCAATTTCAGCTCTTGGAACATCTCATATGTTCTATGGCGTTCAAAACGTCATTGGAATCCCGATTCTAAGCCGTAAAGTATGGTGCACTTAACTATCAAGTAGTCATCAGGACGTATCTGTCAGATGTTCATAACATCCACAGACGACGCTGGAGGGGTTGGCACACCGAGCGGTGCATCAAAGACATAAGCCTTCTGTGTAGCAATGAGGACACTCCTCAGGCAACGGACCTAGTCCGCGTCAATGCTTACAATATCTTTCAACTTAGTCTTTTCTCTAGGAACATATAAAAACAGGGAGCTAAAGCGTGAGCTATTTATCCACAACATATTTGCAAAGACAATTTAGACTATGTTCATGATAATTAAGTTCATCTAATCAAATTATTTAATGAACTCCTACTCAGATAGACATCCCTCTAGTAATCTAAGTGAAACATGATCCGAGTCAACTAGGCCGTGTCCGATCATCACGTGAGATGGACTAGTCAACATCGGTGAACATCTTCATGTTGATCGTATCTTCTATACGACTCATGCTCGACCTTTCGGTCTTTCGTGTTCCGAGGCCATGTCTGTACATGCTAGGCTCGTCAAGTCAACCTAAGTGTATTGCGTGTGTAAATCTGGCTTACACCCGTTGTATTCGAACGTTAGAATCTATCACACCCGATCATCACGTGGTGCTTCGAAACAACGAACCTTCACAACGGTGCAAAGTTAGGGGGAACACTTTCTTGAAATTATTGCGAGGGATCATCTTATTTAAGCTACCGTCGTTCTAAGAAAATAAGATGTAAAACATGATAAACATCACAAGCAATCAAATAGTGACATGATATGGCCAATATCATTTTGCTCCTTATGATCTCCATCTTTGGGGCTCCATGATCATCGTTGTCACCGACATGACACCATGATCTCCATCATCATGATCTCCATCATCGTGTCTTCTTGAAGTTGTCTCATCATCTATTACTTCTGCTACTATGGCTAACGCTTTGGCAATAAAGTAAAGTAATTACATGACGTTTATGTTGACACGCAGGTCATAAATAAATTAAGACAACTCCTATGGCTCCTGCCGGTTGTCATACTCATCGACATGCAAGTCGTGATTCCTATTACAAGAACATGATCAATCTCATACATCACATATATCATTCATCACATCCTTCTGGCTATATCACATCACAAGGCATATGCTGCAAAAACAAGTTAGACGTCCTCTAATTGTTGTTGCAAGTTTTTACGTGGCTGCTATAGGTTTCTAGCAAGAACGTTTCTTACCTACGCCAAAACCACAACGTGATATGCCAATTTCTATTTACCCTTCATAAGGACCCTTTTCATCAAAGAGACAGACACCCGCTAGCCACCTTATGCAACTAGTGCATGTCAGTCGGTGAAACCAGTCTCACGTAAGCGTACGTGTAAGGTCGGTCTGGGCCGCTTCATCCCACGATGCCGCCGAATCAAGATAAGACTAGTAACGGCAAGTAAATTGACAAAATCGACGCCCACAACAACTTGTGTTCTACTCGTGCATAGAAACTATGCATAGACCTAGCTCATGATGCCACTGTTGGGGATCGTAGCAGAAATTTAAAATTTTCTACGCATCGCCAAGATCAATCTATGGAGTAATCTAGCAACGAGGGGAAGGGGAGTGCATCTACATACGCTTGTAGATCTCTAAGCGGAAGCGTTGCAAGAACGCGGATGAAGGATTCGTACTTGATTCCGATCTAAGCGCCGAACCACGGCGCCTCCGCGTTCAACACACGTGCAGCCCGGTGACGTCTCCCATGCCTTGGTCCAGCAAGGGGATAAGGAGAGGTTGGGGAAGACTCCGTCCAGCAGCAGCACGACGGCGTGGTGGTGGTGGAGGAGCGCGGAACTCCAGCAGGGCTTTGCCAAGCACTACGAAAGACGAGGAGGGAGAGAGGTAGGGCTGCGCCAAGAGGGAGATAATCTCGTGTGTCTTGCAGCCCCCAATACCTCAAGTATAGATAGGGGAAGGGGAGGGGCTGCGTCCCCATCTAGGGTTCCCTCCCTAGGGGCGGCGGCAGCCCCAAAACCCATCTAGGGTGGCGGCCAGGGGGGGAGAGAGGGGGGCGCACCTAGGGGGGGCCTTAAGGCCCATCTGGACCTAGGGTTTGCCCCCTCCCACTCTCCCTTGTGCCTTGGGCCTTGGTGGGGGGCGCACCAGCCCACCTAGGGCTGGTCCCCTCCCACACTTGGCCCACACAGCCTTCTAGGGCTGGTGGCCCCACCTGGTGGACCCCCGGGACCCCCCCGGTGGTCCCAGTACGTTACCGATAGCACCCGAAACCTTTCCGGTGACCAAAACGGGACTTCCCATATATAAATCTTTACCTCCGGACCATTCAGGAACTCCTCGTGACGTCTGGGATCTCATCCGGGACTCCGAACAACATTCGGTAACCGCGTACATACTTTCCCTATAACCCTAGCGTCATCGAACCTTAAGTGTGTAGACCCTGAGTCATGCAGACATGGCCGAGACAACTCTCCGGTCAATAACCAACAACGGGATCTGGATACCCATGTTGGCTCCCACATGCTCCACGATGATCTCATCGGATGAACCACGATGTCAAGGATTCAATCAATCCCGTATACAATTCCCTTTGTCTATTGGTACGATACTTGCCCGAGATTCGATCGTCGGTATCCCGATACCTTGTTCAATCTCGTTACCGGAAAGTCTCTTTACTCGTTGCGTAACACATCATCCCGTGATCAACTCCTTGGTGACATTGTGCACATTATGATGATGTCCTACCGAGTGGGCCCAGAGATACCTCTCCATTACACGGAGTGACAAATCCCAGTCTCGATTCGTGCCAACCCAACAGATACTTTCGGAGATACCCGTACTGCACCTTTATAGCCACCTAGTTACGTTGTGACGTTTGGCACACCCAAAGCACTCCTACGGTATCCGGGAGTTGCACAATCTCATGGTCTAAGGAAACGATACTTGACATTAGAAAAGTTTTAGCATACGAACTACATGATCTTGTGCTAGGATTAGGATTGGGTCTTGTCCATCACATCATTCTCCTAATGATGTGATCCCGTTATCAACGACATCCAATGTCCATGGTCAGGAAACCGTAACCATCTATTGATCAACGAGCTAATCAACTAGAGGCTTACACTAGTAGAAAATGGGTCAAACGTGAAGCACATTAGTGCCGGTTTGTAAAAAAACCGGCACTAATGTGAGCAATAGTGCCGATTCGTAATGAACCGTTAGTAACTGGTTCGTGCCACGAACCGGTACTAAAGGGGTGGTGGCAGGCTGGCGTCAGGCCAGGGCCCCACGAGCCCCTTTAGTGACGGTTTGTGACACAAACTGGTACTAAAGGTCTAACCTATAGTACCGGTTTGTGTCACCAACCGGCACTATAGAGTCTTAACCTATAGTATCGGTTTGTGACACAAACCGGCACTATAGGGCAATTTTCAAACTCTACCCCCCCCCCCCCCCGTGTATCGCCATTCAAGTTTTGAAAAAATCAAAAGAAAAATGATAAAAACTTCAAAAAAATAAAAATCCTTCGAGAGGTAGTTATATTACTACATCTACTAGTTAGGAAAATTTGAAAACTTAAATTTGGACATGTTTTGCAAAAAGTGTAGGGAAAATGTAAAACGGCTATAACTTTTGCATACGATGTCGGAAAAAAACATATAATATATCAAAAAATTCAGCACGAAAATCCGCATCCAATGGAGACAGCCTATGGCGTGTTTGGAATTTTTTAGAATCCTCAAATTCCAAAAGGAAAAAAAGATATGGTCAAATTTCAGTTTTTTTTAAAAAATTGGTTAAATCTGGTCAAACTACTTATTCAAGAAGTATTAATGTTACTACATAATTATTCAAGAATATTAGTGTTACTAAATAATTATTTCAATTTTTGAATTTTGGTCAAATTTGGTCAAACTATGGTCAAACTGTGGTCAAACTATGGTCAAACTTATTCAATAAATATTAGCGTTACTAAATAATTACTGTTTTTTTAGAATAATAGTTTCAAACTCAAACGGTGTAATGTGTGACTTCATGCTCAAGCTAAACTCCTGAGGATTAATAGGATTAACATCTTACTATTGTCAGGAAAACAATAAGTGCAGACTTGGAAACGAAGGAGAATAGAATCCGAAAGTTAAGCGTGCTCGGGCTGGAGTAGTGAGAGGGATGGGTGACCGGTCGGGAAGTTAGATGATTTGGAATGAGTGATCCACACTTGAGCAGTTAATAGAGGTGATTAGAGACTAAATCATCAAATAATTCAGAAAAATTAAAAATCGAAAAAAAATCAATTTTTTTCCAAAATTTTCAAAAAAAAATTCAAAAAAAAACCTTTAGTACCGCCAACCGGTACTAAAGGTCCCCCATACCAGGGCGTGAGCTCACGCCACGTGGTGGCACTTTAGCGCCCACACTAAAGGGGGGGGGACTTTAGTGCCCACACTTTAATGCCGGTTCCATAACCGGCACTAAAGGCCCTTACAAACCAGTTTTAAAGCTCCGTTTTCTACTAGTGTTACTAGGGACATGGTGTTGTCTATGTATCCATACATGTATCTGAGTTTCCTATCAATACAATTCTAGCATGGATAATAAACGATTATCATGACCTTTGGCATATTTACAAACCAGTTTTAAAGCTCCGTTTTCTACTAGTGTTACTAGGGACATGGTGTTGTCTATGTATCCACACATGTATCTGAGTTTCCTATCAATACAAATTTAGCATGGATAATAAACGATTATCATGACCTTTGGCATATTTACAACTAATTTATTATTGCCTCTAGGGCATATTTCCAATAGGCTCGGCCTTTGGCTCCCTAACACCACCCAAACCCTAGCACAGCTTTTCCCGGCTCTATTCTCTCACTCCAATCGGATCCACACTCCGGTGGCTCGTGCTTTGGTCTCGAACAACCTAACCTTGGACCTGACCCCCAGGCTGTCTCACACGGCTGAGTGCGAGTTTTATGATCTATGCAATGTTTTGGCTTCGGTAAACGTGAATTTGCAGGTTGCTGACAGAAGAATTTTGAGGGAGGCAGGCAAACCGTTAACCACTAAGCTGGCCTACCAAGCGGTTTGGAAGTCGCGGCCCAAGGACAACCTTGCGCCAACCATTTGGAGAAACTACGCACCGAATAAATGCCGAATTTTTGTCTGGCTCGCCAACAAGGACCGCTTGTTCACGAATGCTAGGCGCTTCAGACGGGGCATTGCCACCAACGCCGACTGCACCTTCTGTAACCAATGTGAAACCATTGATCACCTAGCTCCGCTCTGGGCAGAACTAAACAACCTTTGCCATCATACACCGCATGGACTACTACATGCTTGGGAGGGCGATTTCAACAACAAGACACGATCGACAATTATGATGGCCGTTCTCTAGAACATTTGGAAGAGACGAAGCGCCAAGGTTTTCCGAAACCAACAACTCCAGCCCCACACTATTGCTAGTTCGGCAGCCGACGATCTTCGACTTTGGTCCCATCGTTGCTAGAAACCACAGAGGCAAATTATGCTCCGTGACTGGGGCTCCATGTTGTACCATCTAGCCGGGAGAATGTAGTCCCATGGCATAATGTAATCTTTTCCTTTTGCTTTTTCCCTTCCCCAAAACCCACTGTATTTCTGTTCCCTATGCTTGTAACACTTTGACGGTGGTTAATAAATGTTCAGGCAGGCGTAAGCCCGCCGTTGACGCGTCAAAAAAAGAAGAAGGAAAATGCAGAACTTTCAAGTAGCTATTGTTCAGGGTGTGGATTCAGTTCGGTTTATACGGTTTTATACCTACATACGGTTCGGTTTCGGTAATAACCATTTACTTTTGATTCAGTTCCGGTAATAACCAAATTAACCAAAGTTGATGCGAATATTTTAGCCAACACATCACTTTTCCATGTGTAAATACATGATATACTCCTTCTAGAGATTTCAACAAGTGACTACATCCGGAGCAAAATGAGCGAATCTACACTCTAAAATTTCTAAAAAGAAAAATATTTAGGAACAGAGGGAGTATATCACAACGAGGAAAAAAACAATTAGAAAAAGATAAAGAAGGGACGTTGGATAAGCAATCAGGCTAATCACGTAAATTGAAACACTAAATGGGCTAGAAAGTATTGAACTATAGCTTCCTGTTACACTTTTGAGCCCAAAAAACCTCAATTTCGGTTAATTCAATTCAACCAAATGGTTTTCGGTTTCTCCAAAAAAAATGAAATGCAAATGGTTTTCAGATTTCAAAACTGAAACTGAAACTTGAAAAAAAAAATCCGGTTCAGTTTGGTTTTGCGCACCCCAAGGTATTGTGCATCTGAGGGCGGCGGCGGCAACAAGCGGTTTTGCACACAGAGGTATTGTTCATAGGACTTCTCAGCAAAGTTTAAATAGCCCGATGTAGTTTCACTATGACTTTTTGAGAGCTCTCCCATTAAAGTTATGCACTTTTAACGCTAAATTGAGAATAACGGTAATAGCCCACTATTTCGCACAATAGTGCTAACTTTGAGTCATTTAGCCCGCTAAGCCTCTAGGTATGATGCATTGATGTAAAGTTTGGTTATTGAAATATGACGCCCTGATTAGTGAACAGGTTTTGATGTCTGAACATGTGTGTAGGTCAAGCATATGTTGCATACGATATATGATGCTTGTTTGTATAGTTGTTTTTTCCTTTCCTTTTTTTAACGGCACAAAGGTCCAAAACCAAAGGAATGAAGTTCTTGCTGTTTTTTTCACACTCGATGCGTTCGGAACGAAGGAAGCCTGAGCAGGAAACCAGCGGAAAGGTAGCCATCTTGACCAGATTCCAATGGAAAAGAAACATCTGCCCCTGTAGCTCTTTTTTTCGCATAGGCCCGAGGCAAGAAGAGAGAAGCGCAGCGCGTCCGCCGGCTGATCTTTTTCAGTTGCGAGCCGTCAGATCAGCTGAATCGAGCAGTTGAGGGCGCCTCACTTATTGAAACACAGGTACTGTTACGGAACTATTTCTGTAACACTAGTAAGCATGCACGTGCAACGCACGTCTCGACTAATATTATTATTCTCTGGCAATCATCTATTTATGTTTGTTCTCACAACGTGGTTCTACGCAGCCTTATATGTCCAAACATAAAACAAAAGCATTATGCTTAAACACACAAACAAAAGCACATATCACTGTTAGTTCCTTTCTCGTTGAAAAAGGGGTGTATATTCACACTAAATTGCTCCAATATCTCCATCCGAGCAACACACAAGATTATTTTATTCAAAGCCTTGGGCATAGCTACGATATTAGCCTCAGCATTGGATTTGAATATCTTTAGCTCAATCATATCTTGTTCAACTTTGGCGTGCAAGGTTTCAGCTATAAACTGGGGAATCAACACATGTTCTCTTTAATTTACAAGGCTACAAGTTACACTCAAAGTGAACACGGCTCAATTGTATGAGAAAGGGGGCACCTGACTCACACAAAGAGTTATATGTGTTTTAGTAGAAACTTATAAACACAAACATCATCTGCATAGTTTGCACTCCATAGTACTAAACAAGATTGACTTGTTGAAGGCTGGAGCAGAGCACCATCTACTCCCTCCGTTCCGAATTACTTGTCGCAGGTATGGATGTATCTAGATATATTTTAGTTCTAGGTACATCCACTTCTGCAACGAGTAATTTAGAACGGAGGGAGTAGCTTAGAATGCACGTTCCCTCTGAGCACTGGTGGGCTAATCCTTCCACAAGTGCTATCACCTGAACATATATTTGTTCATGCTATTAAAGACATAAAAGAAGAACACAACTTTCAAGGATTCGAGAGCTATAAAACCTTCTTTTTGCCAACATACATTATTTTAAAGGAAAGCAATGGCGCTCCGGTTATCAAGAATGAGATGAGGAAGCAAGTAAAAAAAGAAGAACATAACCTATCACAAATTTAAAAATAATACTACATGTTCTTTGGTGGAAACCATTTGCACAACATTGGCAAATGACTATGAGCAATAACATTGATATGTAAATATCGTATAATTCAGCCCAACTAAAAGGCATTGTCTTGTAGAAGTATGTATTGTCCAAGTATTGGATTATATGTGATACTAACGGAACCACAAATGATAGGTTGTGTGTGTGAAATGGTCAAAATTCAGATTGTATGATAGGTTGTGTTTCTGAGCCTTAAAGATGACACTAATGCAGAACTATTACTTCAGATTTAAATATTGTTGGAAATTTGAGGTTTGAAATTTATACCTCTACAATACAGAACAGCATCAACAGGGTCAGAGGTCAACAAGGAACCAATATAGAATCAGCTCCTCCAATTTCCTAGACAAACGTATATGGAATAAGAGAGTAATTATAACTACATAACCATGGAATTAAGGAAATGACACAAATATTGCTAGAAACAAACTACGGATCCCTCATTAGAATATCATCAGAAGGTAAGCAATTCAGCTCCTCTAGCATTATATCTGTCACTGTGATAGCTCTCACCTTATTGTTGTTGGCCCTAGCTAGGAATGCCGTTGACGCTTACTGAAACCAGCAAAGCTGATTTCTTCAGAAAAACTAATATGCAGGCTAGTGGAGCTAGGAAAATTCATGTGATAGTTCATATGCTAGAAAATTCTAAAAAAAATAGAAGACATGATTATGGAGAAACACCGAACATCAATATGAAATTTTAAAGCACATCACCAACTAAAATTGCCTCTTCAAGTTTCCTGGTACAAGCCTAAAATTATCACTGGAAGATAATAATGGTGAGTGGGTGCATCTTTTCCTACTTTCAAGTTTGTTGGTGTTTTTCTAAGCCTGCTTCCAATTTCTGCATGCTAAACAGTCCGATCAAGTAACTGAGCTGTCCTAATTCCTTAGCATAGTGGGCCAGTTCGCTTAGATGGTCAGGCAACACATCCTGGATAGCAGTAAAGTTCTTAAGTGCCTTTTGTTTGTTCAGTTGATCTATGGAAATAGATGCGGTGAGGTTACTGTAGATGATATCCAACTTTGAAGGAAGGTCAGCTCTAAAAGGGTTCACCACCGGCCTATATGCAACACCTAGCTTTTATCTCCTCCTGCTATTTCTAAATACAGTGTAGTATTATCACGGCTACAGTTTACCAATTCTGGTCACAGAGCACAAGCTAGGTGTGTAAATAATGCATTGAGATATTGTTCGAACTAACAGAAAGTGCTACATGGGGAAGGAAAATGAGGTAAAAAGCTGAACCTGCTTTTAACTGTTGGTCAATAATGAACTCTTTCTCCTTCAGGCTATAGCAGAAACTTGAAAGCCTGGAACAAATGGCCTACTTTCTAGAAACAGAGAACACAATAAGGGGATACAGAAGTCATAAAAGGTAAACACCCAACACCAGCAAACATTTTGTACAAACTCGTTGTATAATCAGTACCACTGATGGCTCATCCTTAGATCCTAAACCTTCTAGAAAAAACTCAAATTTCAGAAAAGAATGTTGTATTTGGGTAAATATTTATGGTGGAATTCCTATTAAATGTTGCTCTGCTCCAGTAAAGCTAATGGTAGCTACACCAGAACATCATGCACTAAAATGACCTCTCTGAGGTATAAACTATACGGTGCCACGGAAAGAAAGTGAGCAAAACTCTATACATGCACTAAAAGGACTTTATGTGAGGGAGAATATTACTTACCTGTGTATGTGAGATTTAGGAATGCAACATTGATGCTTGTGATCCCTGCCAGCTCACCTAAAATTGAAGTAGCCTGCTCAAAAGAAAAGTGGGAAATTCAACATACATATAATCAAGACCATACTTGTCCTGCCCAAGTGAGACTTTTCAAAAATCCCAGCCAATTCATGAAGCCAGGACAAGATCTTTACATATACACCGATTTTGCAATCACAAGCATGAACTTCTCTTGTGTGCAAGCATCATATCTCAGGCAATACCATATTTTTCGAAAATTATTGAACTATTTTGCCCTCTTTGGAGTCTAGACACAACCACATCTTTCTCCCTTGTGCTTCATCAGTCCATCCAATTGACGGTTCATTAGACTCTAAGGTAATTAGTCTGCAGATTAGAAATAGTTGAGCTTCAGAACGCAAGGCAAACTTACTTGCTTGAGGACCGGGGGCGGCGGGCGGAGGCCAAGCTGAGTGGGAGTGCGATGGGCGGCTCCGGCGGTGAACAGCGGCGAGCGGATCCAAGGGCGGGGCGGCTCCAGCTGTGTCCAGCAGCGAGCGGATCCAGGGGCAGGGCGGCTTCGGCGGCCACCATGGCGAAGGGCGACCCGCGGTGGCACCAGTGGCGAGTGGCCCTCGCGGCTTCTCCCGCGACGGCTCCTGTGGGCGGCGGCTGCAGCGGAGAGCGGCTCCCGCGGCTGCTCCTGCGGTGGCTCCAGTAGCGAGCGGCTCCTACAGCGGCTCCCGCGGCGAAGGGCGGCTAACGGCTGCCGGAGTTTGTGGGACGGCGAACGGCGCGGGAGGAGGAGGAGGGGGAGGCCGTGCGCGCAGGGGCGAGAGTCGTGTGAAGAGGGAGGTCGTGCGCGCAGGGACGAGAGTCGTGCGATCGGTTTTGTCCTTTTAAAAAAAATAAACGGCGGGGTTGGGTTATCGATCAATGGCTTGATGCGTGGTTTGCAGGGTTAAACACCGAAGGATTAAGGGCCATTGGATTTTGCTGATGGATGGGTGGGATGATTTGGTTCTCCGCCTTCTCTTTCTTTTATAGGGGTAGTAGATAAGTCTTGTTGCAGAATTTTTTTGCATTGGCTATTTTGTTGGAAAAAATTTACAACTGAGTTTTTTTTTGCAACTGAGGTCTTGTTGCAAAAACATTCCGCAACAGAGGTTTTGCTGTAAAACATTAATTGACCAATCGTAGACCATTGCAACACAACATATGTTTCAGAAACATAGCCACTGTTGCAGAATCGCGTTTGATGAAGGACGGTATGCGGGCTCAGTTGGACACGTGTCATGCAGGGAAGGTGATGGACGCAGCCGTTCTCATCCGCCAGGTGATGGTAAGCGTTTCCCATAAAAAAATCATCACCATGTCAATGTCCATCACACAACGTACTATTCAATTTTTTTAATGAGCTTTGTGTCAGTTTCCGTGTTCTTCTCTCCGCTGATCCGAACGTCGTGTTCCTGTTTCGGTCCTCCCATTTTTCTATTCCTGAGTTTTACTATGGCAATCTTATGTCTTCACGAATCTTACATTCTTAAGAAGTTAATTCCCACTATTACAAATTCTCTCAACATGTACACCGTTCATATCATCATGCCATGTCAGCGTTCAGTTTGTAGAGAGAACCAATCCATTTCCTTTACAAGCAGCATATCCACCTCATCTCATATGCCACATCAGCAATGCCATCTTTATTTTTTCCCATCAGGTTTAGAAACGCATCCCTTCGTTGGTGATATTTTTTTTGTTCCTTTCGTCAGCACATACCGATATGTTTACTGCGGAAGTTACTATGCTGGGCGATCGCCGATTCTTTATCCACTCCCAGATCGATACCCATCCCACCGCTTCCTTCTGTCCCTCGGGGTCCTGTATCAAAACGCCTCTTGATTTCCCACTCCATCTTCGGCTTCCCTAATCTCCATGAAACCTCAGTAATATCTTGATGGATTTTCAGGGTAACCGATGCACAAGGCCCCTCGGCTCCTCTCCTTCATCTCCATATAAATCCCCCGTCCCTCTTTCGATTCGCCTGCGCTCCAAACTAATGCTATCCCTTCATCAGCTATGCTACCAGTCTTCCTCCAGCGGCGACTTCCCATAGCCAGGTGTTCCTCCTCCACTGCAGTGCCCATGCTTCCTCTCTCAAAAGCCATCGTCGACGTCTCCCTGAGTTATCGAGGACACCGGCACCGACAGGCAAGTAGAAACATCATCAGGTCCAGCTCGCCGGCAAGAAGCTGAGCGTCCTCACCTACCCGCTCACCGCGCCGCGGCTGTGGCCCTGCTCACTATCATGGTGCACCACTAGCTGCTCCCGCTAGGACATTCTATTACTGGCACTAGCAGCTGCATGCCGCTGCCAGTAGGTTGCCGGTAGCGCCGACGGGGGATCAACAACACCAACAAGAGCCATTGGCTGGCAGCAACAAGGCCACAACTTCTAGGACTCCGCAGACAGCGAATCGTCGGTCAGCTTCATCGTCATCGCGAAGCAGTGCATACGATCGCCCTCCCACCGCCTCAACACAACCACCCACAAAGACGTCCAAAGCCACATGAAGCTGGATCAAGGGATGGACAGGGTAGAGAACGAGTTCCTGGCCATGTTCCACTTGATTTGAATAGACTATTGGTAAGAGGAAGCCACGGATTTGCTTGATTTTCATTCCCATGAGGCCATGAAGCCTTCACCATCCTGATATGAAGAAGCTTGGCTAGAGGCTCTGCCACTTGCTGGGTATCTATGATGCCGACTGCATGTAGATACCATTTCGTTCCTCTCTGGATTCACTTTCTGCACTCCGACAGAATTCATTGGACAGTATGAATCGGTATCCTAAACTCCATTGTGTTCTTGGAACTATGTTGTATGGACATGTGGGCGCATTCCTTCTTTGTTCGTGTTGGTGACAGTGGTAGCAACTTTTGAATTCAATAGAATATTTTTCCCCACATGAGATGGGTACTCATTAGTAGTAGTACTCCCCTTACTGAAACTAATTGAACTGCGTGAAAGTATATATAACATTAAGAGTGCCGTTTTGGCTCCCGGGTGCATTTGCTCAGGAGTGAACTGATGATTGTTCATCTCATATCCATGGAATTTGCTGTACAATTTTTTTGGCTGATGTATGCCTCTAGGTATATCTAGAGGGAAAGGTTCTTTGAATATTAGTCAGGTGCTTCAACTAATTAAGCATGTCTCTTTTGCACACCCAACGGATATAGCCTAATGTTATTTGCATATGTCGGAATGAATCCCCGGCTACAGACTTCTGAAACTGTTCAACTATGTAACTTCCGTTATTAATTTTCATACAATAAATTGCTCTTTGAACTTCCCTGTTGTATGTGTGTACATAAATTGTGCTTTCAACTTTTTTGAATGCATATTTTTGTACGAAAATATCAGAACCATAATGTGGTCTTATTTTACGAGCTCCTCATCTGCTAAGTTTCAAATTTGAGCCATATAATTTAATTGCTTACAACTTAACTTCGTGATGAAACATGATAGTTTAACTTTTTTCGACCAATGCCTCGCCTGGTATTATACCTTTTTTCTTCGTACAATCATTGCCTTTTTTATTTGTTATACATACACCTTCAAAAGAATTTAAGCTAATATATCCCGCAGCAAAGCACGGGGTATTATCTAGTTCCTGGTAGTTTTTTCTCTCCTCATTCCGAACGAGCCCTAAGCTTTTATTTAGTCAAATCGGTGGATTAGACCTAGCCATGGGCAGCACGGCCCGGTCGACCGGACCCAACCCGGCCCGAAAAAGCCCGACTTGGCCCGGCCCGACCTTGTCCACGGGCCGGGCTCGGGCCTAGATTTCAAGCCCGAAGGCCAGGCCCAGGCCCGCCATATTAGCGTGTTAAGAAAGAGGCCCAGCCGAAGGCTCGGCTGGCTTTTACACTGGCGGGTCAGGCTTGGGCCTGGTTTTAGGCCCGACACTCGGGCCGGGCCAGGCGCGGGCCTGGTTTTTTTGCGTCGGGCTTGGTTAGGCCCGGCCAAGCCCGAGGAATGGCCAGGTATATGGTGGATACAACATAAACACACAAGACCCTATAGAAAAGTGGAAATGACAAATAGGTCCCATCGTTTTACAAAGAAGACCCTATACAGAAAATAAAAACTCGACCGGGTCCAAAGCTTCCTCACGATGGCTCCAATCTCGCCGTCGCCAGGGACAAGACCACTTGGTCCCATCAAGATCTCTACAGCAGGTTGCCATAGACACCGCCATGAAGCAACATTGCCTCTCCCATATGACATCATGGCCAGGAGGAATGATTTTGGCCGCCCTTCGGCCTGAGAATGCGATGGGTCGTTGGAAGAAGCCGACCATTCGACATGGGCATCATGGCTCCTCCAAATCCACCACTGGTAGTGCACAAGATCCTCATCATGAGCATCCAGCTTGATGGCAGGGTTTCTTCTGGCACGCCGGATCACCTGATTACTGAAGACGAGGAACTAGGGAGGGAAAGGAGCAGCAGTGGCCGAAGCAACACTGCGCCATGGATTCGACCAAAGAGTCCCAACATAGGATTCAACAGCTAGCCCTCTATGTGAAGGAAATATGCCCTAGAGGCAATAATAATGTTGTTATTTATATTTCCTTATGTCATGATAAATGTTTATTATTCATGCTAGAATTGTATTAACTGGAAACTTAGTACATGTGTGAATACATAGACAAACAGAGTGTCACTAGTATGCCTCTACTTAACTAGCTTGTTGAATCAAAGATGGTTAAGTTTCTTAGCCATAGACATGTGTTGTCATTTGATTAACGGGATCACATCATTAGATAATGATGTGATTGACCTGACCCATTCTGTTAGCTTAGCATTTGATTGTTTAGTATATTGCTATTGCTTTCTTCATGACTTATACATGTTCCTATGACTATGAGATTATGCAACTCCCGAATACCGGAGGAACACTTTGTGTGCTACCAAACGTCACAACGTAACTGGGTGATTATAAAGGTGCTCTACAGGTGTCTCCGAAGGTACTTGTTGGGTTGGCATAGATCGAGATTAGGATTTGTCACTCCGATTGTCGGAGAGGTATCTCTGGGCCCTCTCGGTAATGCACATCACTATAAGCCTTGCAAGCAATGCAACTAATGAGTTAGTTGCGGGATGATGTATTACGGAATGAGGAAAGAGACTTGCCAGTAACGAGATTGAACTAGGTATTGAGATACCGACGATCGAATCTCGCGCAAGTAAAATACCAATGACAAAGGGAACAACGTATGTTGTTATGTGGTTTGACCGATAAACATATTCGTAGAATATGTAGGAGCCAATATGAGCATCTAGGTTCTGCTATTGGTTATTGACCGGAAACGAGTCTCGGTCATGTCTACATAGTTCTCGAACCCATAGGGTCCGCACGCTTAACGCTCGGTGACGATCTGTCATATGAGTTTTATGTGTTTTGATGTGCCGAAGGTAGTTCGGAGTCCCGGATATGATCACGGACATACGAGGAGTCTCGAAATGGTCGAGACATAAAGATTGATATATTGGAAGACTATATTTGGACATCAGAATAGTTCCGGGTGAAATCGGGATTTTACCGGAGTGCCAGGGGGGTGGGTTGCCGGAACCCCCCGGGGTTTAATGGGCCTTGTTGGGCCCTAGTGGAGAGAGAGAGGGGTCGGCCAGGGCAAGCCGCGCGCCCCCTCCCCTTGAGTCCGAATAGGACAAGGAAGGGGGAGGCGGCGCCCCCCCTTGCCTTCCCCCTCTCCCACTCCTTCCTTCCCCCTCCTAGTATGACTAAGGGCATCTCCAGCCGCGCCCCCAACAGGGCCCCCCAGGCCACTTTTTTGGCGCCGGCGCCAGAAAAACGGCCCAGTCACGCCCCCAGGACGCCAAAAATCACTGATTCGGACCTTTTTTCCGCCCGGCAGTCACAGGCCGAACCCGACGTGCTGGGGAGCAGTTGGGGGCTCCGACGCTAGGGAAAAGCATGCCTAGCCCACACCGACAGCGGAAAAATCAAGGTTTTCTTCCCCCGACTCGCCTCGCACCCCCCGCGCCCTCGGCCACTACTAGCTATATCCCGGCGACGGCCGCCGGCCTACTCTGCTAGATAGCCATTCCCCGCCGGAAAATAGCAGCGCTTCGCCGCGGCAGCCCCTCCAATAGCAGCTGGGCGTTTCCGGCCGCCGTTCCCGGCCGCGGAGGAGCAGTTTAACGGCGGGTACACGCCTACCGGGCGCAAGGTGTTCGGCGATTTGCCTGCCTCGGCGATGGACTCGGATGACGAGGAAGCGCTCGCCGCGCTGCTGGAGGAGGAAGCCGAGGCCGACATCCAGGAAGAAGAGCATCTCATGGTGCTCGCCGCCCTCGCCCAGCTGCTGGCGAGCAATGAAAAGCCGCGGCGAGGTGGCTCAGCGTCTGGGCGGGTGAAAGCAAAGAACCGGCATCGTCTCGAAGGCTACTGCATGCTCTACTCCGACTACTTCGCCGATGCTCCACTTCATGGCGAGAGAACATTTCGGCGCCGTTCTCGAATGAGCCGAAATCTCTTCCTCAGGATTGTGAATTCCATCCGGGTGTTCCACAACTACTTCAAGTGCAAGATGGATTGCACTAGCGCTCTTGGATTCACCTCCATCCAGAAGTGCACGACAGCGATGAGGATGCTTGCATATGGAGCTCCCAGTGATTCACTCGACGACTATGGGCGCATGGACGAGTCCACCAGCATAGAGTGTGTCTACAGTTCTGTCGGGCAGTGGTGGCAGTGTTTGGGCCACAATACTTGAGAACACCCAATGCGGAAGACACTGCTCGGATCCTAGCCCAGAATGCAGCAAGAGGATTTCCTGGGATGCTTGGAAGCATCGACTACATGCATTGGAAATGGAAGAATTGCCCATTTGGTTGGCAGGGGATGTACAAAGGTGCCAAAGGCGGTTGCAGTGTGGTGCTTGAGGCGGTAGCCACACAGGACCTTTGGATTTGGCACTCCTTCTTTGGTATGCCAGGAGCTCACAATGACATCAACGTGCTGCAGTGCTCTCCTGTTTTTGCCAAGCTCGTTGAGGGCCATTCTCCTCCGGTGAACTTCGAGATCAATGGGAACCAATACAACCAGGGGTACTACCTAGCAGATGGCATCTATCTGAGATGGTCGACATTTGTGAAGACGATCTCAAACCCTGCGGCAGGAGGCAAGAACGCCTGGTTTGCAAAAGTTCAAGAGGCTTGCAGGAAGGATGTCGAGCGGGCATTTGGTGTGCTCCAATCTCGATTCGCTATTGTTCGGTACCCCGCTCAGACCTGGTCCAAAGATCAAATGTGGGAGATTATGACTTGTTGGGTCATCTTGCACAACATGATCATCGAGAGCGAGCAAGAAGACCTAGTGTTTGACACTGAACCACACTACAGGTAGGGTCCTCTAGCCGAAGTTGATCACCAGCTACCGGCAACTTGGACTGCCTATCTCAGTATGCGTCAGGAGATCCGAGACCCACAGGTGCATCATCAACTGCAGAAAGATCTGATTGAGCACCTATGGAGGCTCAAGGGGGACGCCATGTGATGAAATACGAGTTTTTATTTGTTGAACTATATAATTTGTATTGAACTATTTGTTGTTGTACTATTTTGTTGAAGTATTTGATTTTTCTGTGATGAAATATGTGATAAGAAATAATTGTGTTGATAATTGAACGCCGAGACACGGCGAAACCACGCCGAATATGGGCCTATTCTCGCCCTATGGGCCCTTTATTCGCCGAAATTGGGCTGCAAAGTGGGCCAATTTCGGCGCCTGGGGGCGAGCTGGGGTCGACAACTGGGTGCAAAACCGCCCCCAGCGCCGATTGTATCGCCGGCTCGCCCCCAGGGGGCGATTTTTATGCGTCCTGGGGGGCCAACGGCTGGAGATGCCCTAATAAAGGGGAGTCCTACTCCCACTAGGAGGAGGACTCCTCCTCCTGGCACGCCCTGCTAGGGTCGGCCGGCCTCCCCCTTGCTCCTTTAGATACTGAGGCAGGGGGCACCCCAAGACACACAAGTTGATCAGTTGATCTTTTAGTCATGTGCAGTGCCCCCCTCCACCATAATCCACCTCGGTCATATCGTAGCGGTGCTTAGGCGAAGCCCTGCATCGGTAGCATCATCATCACCGTCATCATGTCGTCGTGCTGACGGAACTCTCCCTTGAAGCTCTGCTGGATCGGAGTTCGTGGGACGTCATCGAGCTGAACGTGTGCTGAACTCAGAGGTGCCGTGCATTCGGTACTTGAATCAGTCAGATCGTGAAGACGTATGACTACATCAACCGCGTTTTCTAACGCTTCTGCTTTCGGTCTACGAGGGTACGTGGACAACACTCTCCCCTCTCGTTGTTATGCATCACCATGATCTTACGTGTGCGTAGGAATTTTTTTGAAATTACTATGTTCCCCAACAGTGGCATCCAAGCCAGGTTTATGCGTAGATGTTATATGCACGAGCAGAACACAAATGAGTTGTGGGCGATACAAGTCATTCTGCTTACCAGCATGTCACACTTTGATTCGGCGGTATTGTTGGTATGCTTATGCGAGACTGGTTCTACCGACGTGCTTAGCACACAGGTGGCTGGCGGGTGTCAGTTTCTCCAACTTTAGTTGAATCGAGTGTGGCTACGCCCGGTCCTTGTGAAGGTTAAAACATCACATACTTGACGAAATATCATTGTGGTTTTGATGCGTAGGTAAGAACGGTTCTTGCTCAACCCGTAGCAGCCACGTAAAACTTGCAACAACAAAGTAGAGGACGTCTAACTTGTTTTTGCAGGGCATGTTGTGATGTGATATGGCCAATACATGATGCTAAATTTTATTGTATGAGATGATCATGTTTTGTAACCGAGTTATCGGCAACTGGCAGGAGCCATATGGTTGTCGCTTTATTGTATGAAATGCAATCGCCATGTAATTACTTTACTTTATCACTAAGCGGTAGCGATAGTCGTAGAAGCAATAGTTGGCGAGACGACAACTATGCTACGATGGAGATCAAGGTGTCGCGCCGGTGACGATGGTGATCATGACGGTGCTTTGGAGATGGAGATCAAAGGCACAAGATGATGATGGCCATATCATATCACTTATATTGATTCCATGTGATGTTTATCCTTTATGCATCTTATTTTTCTTAGATCGATGGTAGCATTATAAGATGATCCCTCACTTAATTTCAAGGTATAAGTGTTCTCCCTGAGTACGCACCATTGCGAAAGTTCATCGTGCCCAGACACCACGTGATGATCGGGTGTGATAAGCTCTACGTTCACATACAACGGGTGCAAGCCAGTTTTGCACACGCTGAATACTCGGGTTAAACTTGACGAGCCTACCATATGCAGATATGGCCTCGGAACACTGAGATCGAAAGGTCGAGCGTGAATCATATAGTAGATATGATCAACATAGTGATGTTCACCATTCAAAACTACTCCATCTCACGTGATGATCGGACATGGTTTAGTTGATATGGATCACGAGATCACTTAGATGATCAGAGGGATGTCTATCTAAGTGGGAGTTCTTAAGTAATATGATTAATTGAACTTTAATTTATCATGAACTTAGTACCTGATAGTATTTTGCATGTCTATGTTGTTGTAGATAGATGGCCCATGCTGTTGTTCCGTTGAATTTTAATGCGTTCTTCGAGAAAGCAAAGTTGAAAGATGATGGTAGCAATTGCACGGACTGAGTCCGTAACTTGAGGATTATCCTCATTGCTGCAAGAAGAATTACATCCTAGAAGCACCGCTGGGTGCCAAGCCTGCTGCAGATGCAACTGACGATGTTAAGAACATTTGGCAGAGCAAATCTGATGACTACTCGATAGTTTAGTGTGCCATGCTTTACGGCTTAGAACCGGAACTTCAACGATGTTTTTAATGTCATGGAGCATATGAGATGTCTAGGAGTTGAAGTTAATATTTGAAGCAAATGCCTGGATTGAGAGATATGAAGTCTCCAATAAGTTCTACAGCTGCAAGATGGAGGAGAATAGTTCTGTCAGTGAACATATACTTAAAATTTCTGGGTATAATAATCACTTGATTCAAGTGGGAGTTAATCTTCCTGATGATAGTGTCATTGACAGAATTCTTCAATCACTGCCACCAAGCTACAAGAGCTTCGTGATGAACTATAACATGCAAGGGATGGATAAGACAATTCCCGAGCTCTTCACGATGCTAAAGGCTGCGGAGGTAGAATCAAGAAGGAGCATCAAGTGTTTATGGTCAACAAGACCACCAGTTTATAGAAAAAGGGTAAAGGGAAGAAGAAGGGGAACTTCAAGAAGAACGGCAAACAAGTTGCTGCTCAGCAGAAGAGACCCAAGTCTGGACCTAAGCCCGAGACTGAGTACTTCTACTGCAAACAGACTGGTCATTGGAAGTGGAATTGCCCCAAGTATTTGGCGGATAAGAAGGATGGCAAGGTGAACAAAGGTATATGTGATATACATGTTATTGATGTGTACCTTACTAATGCTTGCAGTAGCATGTGGGTATTTGATACTGGTTCTGTTGCTAATATTTGCAACTCAAAACAGGGACTACGGTTTAAGCGAAGATTGGCTAAGGACGAGGTGACGATGCGCGTGGGAAATGGTTCCAAAGTCGATGTGATCGCGGTTGGCACGCTACCTCTACATCTACCTTCGGGATTTGTTTTAGACCTGAATAATTGTTATTTAGTGCCAGCGTTGAGCATGAACATTATATCTGGATCTTTTTTGATGCGAGACAGTTATTCATTTAAATCTGAGAATAATGGTTGTTCTATTTATATGAGTAATATCTTTTATGGTCACAAACCATTTAAGAGTGGTCTATTCTTGATGAATCTCGATAGTAGTGATACACATATTCATAATATTGAAGCCAAAAGATGTAGAGTTGATAAAGATAGTGCAACTTATTTGTGGCACTGCCGTTTTGGTCATATTGGTGTAAAGCGCATGAAGAAACTCCATTCTGATGGACTTTTGGAATCACTTGATTATGAATCACTTGGTACCTGTGAACCATGCCTCAAGGGCAAGATGACTAAAACGTCGTTCTCCGGAACAATGGAGCGAGCAACAGATTTGTTGGAAATCATACATACTGATGTATGTGGTCCGATGAATGTTGAGGCTCGCAGCAGGTATCGTTATTTTCTCACCTTCACAGATGATTTGAGCAGATATGGGTATATCTACTTGATGAAACATAAGTCTGAAACATTTGAAAAGTTCAAAGAATTTCAGAGTGAAGTGAAAAATCATCGTAACAAGAAAATAAAATTTCTACGATCTGATCGTGGAGGAGAATATTTGAGTTACGAGTTTGGTCTTCATTTGAAACAATGCGGAATAGTTTTGCAACTAATGCCACCCGGAACACCACAGTGTAATGGTGTGTCCGAATGTCGTAATCATACTTTCCTAGATATGGTGCGATCTATGATGTCTCTTACTGATTTACCGCTATCGTTTTGGGGATACGCTCTAGAGACGGCCGCATTCATGTTAAATAGGGCACCATCAAAATCCGTTGAGACGACGCCTTATGAACTATGGTTTGGCAAGAAACCAAAGTTGTCGTTTCTGAAAGTTTGGGGCTGCGATGCTTATGTGAAAAAGCTTCAACCTGATAAGCTCGAACCCAAATCGGAGAAATGTGTCTTCATAGGATACCCAAAGGAGACTGTTGGGTACACCTTCTATCACAGATCTGAAGGCAAGACATTCGTTGCTAAGAATGGATCCTTTCTAGAGAAGGAGTTTCTCTCGAAAGAAATGAGTGGGAGAAAAATAGAACTTCATGAGGTAACTGTACCTGCTCCCTTATTGGAAAGTAGTTCATCACAGAAATCAGTTCCTGTGACTCCTACACCAATTAGTGAGGAAGCTAATGATGATGATCATGTAACTTCAGATCAAGTTACTGCTGAACCTCGTAGGTCTACCAGAGTGAGATCCGCACCAGAGTGGTACGGTAATCCTATTCTGGAGGTTATGTTACTTGACCATGACGTATCTACGAACTATGAGGAAGCGATGATGAGCCCAGATTCCGCAAAATGGCTTGAAGCCATGAAATCTGAGATGGGATCCATGTATGAGAACAAAGTGTGGACTTTGGTTGACTTTCCCAATGATCGGCAAACCATACAGAATAAATGGATATTCAAGAGGAAGACGGACACTGATGGTAGTATTACTATCTACAAAGCTAGACTTGTCAAAAAAGGTTTTTGACAAAGTTCAAGGTGTTGACTTCGATGAGTTTTTTCTCACTCGTAGCGAAGCTTAAGTCTGTCCGAATCATGTTAGCAATTGCCGCATTTTATGAAATCTAGCAAATGGATAAACAAAACTGCATTCCTTAATGGATTTATTAAAGAAGAGTTGTATATGATGCAACCAGAAGGTTTTGTTAATCAGAGTAAGATTCGCACCAGAGTGGTACGGTAATCCTGTTCTGGAGGTCATGTTACTTGACCATGACGAACTTATGAACTATGAGGAAGTGATGATGAGCCCAGATTCCGCGAAATGGCTTGAGGCCATGAAATCTGAAATGGGATCCATGTATGAGAACAAAGTGTGGACTTTGGTTGACTTGCCTGATGATCGGCAAGCCATCAAGAATAAATGGATCTTCAAGCAGAAGACTGACGCTGACGGTAATGTTACTGTCTACAAAGCTCGACTTATTGCGAAAGGTTTTCGACAAGTTCAAGGAGTTGACTACGATGAGACCTTCTCACCTGTACCGATCCTTAAGTCCGTCCGAATCATGTTAGCAATTGCCGCATTTTATGATTATGAAATTTGGCAAATGGATGTAAAGACTGCATCCTGAATGGATTTCTGGAAGAAGAGTTGTATATGATGCAACCTGAAGGTTTTATCGATCCAAAGGATGCTAAGAAAAAGTGTGCAAGCTCCAGCGATCCATCTATGGACTGGTGCAAGCATCTCGGAGTTGGAATAAATGTTTTGATAGTGTGATCAAAGGATATGGTTTTATACATACTTTTGGAGAAGCTTGTATTTACAAGAAAGTGAGTGGGAGCTCTGTAGCATTTCTAATATTATATGTTTTCACAGGAGTCAAATAACAATGTGGATAATGTTCAAATACTACTCTAAAGAATAACTAGGGCTTATCCAACTTTGGGGTGAACGTGGTCACGGGATCCTAGTGTTAGAGTTAGTAAAATCGTTTAACCCGACTAGGAGAGAGTTCAGAGTCCCAGAGTAAGGAGCGAGGAGTAAAAGATCCTAATACCACCCAGATGGCGACGTGGGCCCGTAAGGCACACAACCATGTTAGTAAAAGTTTTAGTAATGTCTAGACTCAATTTCGGCCATGGAGTGCGGAAGGGGATTCCTACAGGCAGTCGGCTCTAATACCAACTTGTGACGCCCCCGATTTGATCGTACACTAATCATACACGCAAATGTGTACGATCAAGATCAGGGACTCACGGGAAGATATCACAACACAACTCTACAAATAAAATAAGTCATACAAGCATCATAATACAAGCCAGGGGCCTCGAGGGCTCGAATACAAGAGCTCGATCATAGACGAGTCAGCGGAAGCAACAATATCTGAGTACAGACATAAGTTAAACAAGTTTGCCTTAAGAAGGCTAGCACAAACTAGGATACAGATCGAAAGAGGCGCAGGCCTCCTGCCTGGGATCCTCCTAAACTACTCCTGATCGTCGTCAGTGGGCTGCACATAGTAGTAGGGACCTCCTGAGTAGTAGTAGTCGTCGTCGACGGTGGCGTCTGGCTCCTGGGCTCCAACGTCTGGTCACACCAATCGGGTATAGAAAGGGGGAAAAGAGGGAGCAAAGCAACCGTGAGTACTCATCCAAAGTACTCGCAAGCAAGGAGCTACACTACATATGTATGTATTGGTATCAAAGGGATTAAGGGTATCATATGTGGAATGAACTGCAGAATGCCGGAATAAGAGGGGGATAGCTAGTCCTATCGAAGACTACGCTTCTGGTAACCTCCATCTTGCAGCAGGAGAAGAGAGTAGATGGTAAGTTCACCAAGTAGCATCGCATAGCATAAACCTAACCGATGATCCTCCCCTCGTCGCCCTGTGAGAGAGCGACCACCGGTTGTATCTGGCACTTGGAAGGGTGTGTTTTATTAAGTATCCGGTTCTAGTTGTCATAAGGTCAAGGTACAACTCCGGGTCGTCCTTTTACCGAGGGACACGGCTATTCGAATAGATTAACTTCTCTGGAGGGGTGCACCACATAACCCAACATGCTCGATCCCATTTGGCCGGACACACTTTCCTGGGTCACGCCCGGCCTCAGAAGATCAACACGTCGCAGCCCCACCTAGACCAACAGAGAGGTCAGCACGCCGGTCTAAACCTAAGCGGCCAGGGGTCTGGGCCCATCGCCCTTAGCACACCTGCATGTTGCGTGGGCGGCCCGAAGCAGACCTAGCCTAGCAGGCGTTCCAGTCCAATCCAGCGCGCGCCACTCAGTTGCTGATGTCACGAAGGCTTCGGCTGATACCATGACGTCGAGTGCCCATAACTGTCCCCGCGTAGATGGTTAGTGCGTATAGGGCAGTAGCCAGACTCAGATCAAATACCAAGATCTTGTTAAACGTGTTATTTTGAAATAACCGCGAACGCCGACCAGGGCCAGGCCCACGTCTCTCCTAGGTGGTCTCAACCTACCCTATCGCTTCGCCACAAAGATTCACTCAGAGGGCCGTCGGGACAAACGTCCTTTCGGACCCAATCCGTGAATCACTCGCGGGTACTCCTACGAGCCGACCCGTCTTTAGTCACCACAAGTATCATATATAAAGTTTATAGTATATACCCATGATCACCTCCCGAGTGATCACGGCCCGATAGTAAAGCATGGCAGACGGACAAGAATGAAGGGCCACTGATGACAAACTAGCATCCTATACTAAGCATTAGGATTGCAGGTAAAGGTATCAACAGTTGTAGCAACAGTGACAGGCTATGCATCAGAATAGGATTAACGGGAAGCAGTAACATGCTACGCTACTCTAATGCAAGCAGTATAGAGGAGAGTAGGCGATATCTTGTGATCAAGGGGGGGCTTGCCTGGTTGCTCTGGCAAGAGAGAGGGGTCGTCAACACCGTAGTCGTACTGGGTAGCAGCGGCGTCGGTGTCGGTGTCTAGCGAGAGAAGAGGGGGAAGAAACAATAAATATATTGCAAACAAATGCATGACGATGCATGACATGACAAAGCGTGATGCTAGGTGTGCCCTAACGCGGTACGAGGTGGTACCGGTGAAGGGGAAACATCCGGGAAAGTATTCCCGGTGTTTCGCGTTTTCGGACAGAGGAGCCGGAGGGGGGAAAGTTGCGTGTTCACTATGCTAGGGATGCGTGGCGGACGAACGAGCTGCGTATCCGGATTCGTCTGGTCATTCTGAGCAACTTTCACGTTGAAAATATTTTAATCCGAGTTACGGATTAAAAGATATGATTTTCTAAAGATTTTATTAATTGCTGGAATTTAATTAATTATTTAAATTAATTCGAAATGGATTTATGACATTAGCATGATGTCATGCTGACGTTAGTAGTTGACTGGTCAACCTGACTAGTGGATCTCACTCGTGAGTGACACATTTTAATTAAACAGTTTAATTAAACTAATCAAAATTAATTAGGAGGGGTGGGCCCCACTGTCATACTCTGTTAGATTAATTAACAATAGTTAACTAGGTTAAGTAGTCATTAGATTAATTAATCTTAATTAATTTAATTTAATCAAAATTAATTAAGTTAATTATTTAGTTAATTAATTAATTAATTTTATTTTTAATTATTATTATATATATATATTTCATTCCCTTTTTCTAACCGTTCTGGGGATGGCCCCACTTGTCATATGGCCGGGGGGGCTAACGGGCACAGCCAGAACAGGCGCTGGCCCGCGGGGCGCACCCGACTTGGGCGCGGTGGGGCACCGGCGACCACGGTAGGGCGGTCGTAGGGAGCAGGGGGGCAGGGGGCGCGCTGGCGTGGAGTAGCAGCAGGGCTTCCGCGGGGCAGAGGCAGGGCGATGGCACGCTCGGCTGTGGGTGGCAGGGGCGAGCGGAACGGGGCGAGGCACGGCTGTTGGCCGCGGGGAAGTGGCCGGGCGGGAGCTGCGGCGAAGCGGGCGCTAGGGAGGCGCAGCGGCAGCAGCAGGCGGTGACGGGACGATGAACAGCAGAGGCAGGGGCGCAGCCATGGTCATGTTCGGGGCACAGGGTTGTGCGCTTGTGTGTGCGCGCGGTGGCCAGGCGCGATGAACGGCGCCCGCAGCGGGGCAGCAGCTGCAGGTGGCCGCAGCGGGCGGGGCCGGCGAGGCAGCGATGAGTGCGGTGGTGTGCACGCGCGTAGCAGGTGATGCGAGGGGGCGTGGCGAGGTCTTGGCGGGCGCGCGGGTGACGCGGCCTCGAGCGGCCAGCCGGCACGCGAAGGCCGGAGCAGAGAGCATGCGGCCACGGCAGCAGGGTGGGGAAAAGGTGCGGGCAGCGGTGAGGGAGACGGTTAGGGGGTCGGGGGCGTCCAGGACTTGCGCGGGGGCGACGGAGCGCGACCGGGCACGTGCGGCGCGGGGTGCGTGCGGTTGCGAGAGGAAAGAAGGCCGAGGGCCTCACCGGGGCGTGTAGGGGTCCGGGCAGCGGGGGTTGAGGGGGGTGATGGGGACGACGGCGTAGAGGGAAGCAGGCCGGCGAGGGAGGCGGTCCGGCGAGGTTCGGGCGGTCTCCAGGCATGGGGGTGGCGACGGCGAAGGGCACGGCGTCGGGGGGCCGTTCCCCTCGATCCGATCTGGATCAGGCAGGAGGGGGGAGGCGAGTGGGGGGGTGCGAGTGGGGGAGTGGGGTGCGAGTGGGGTGTCGGTGGGGTGTTAGGGTTCCACCGGGTGGGTGGATAAGGGAAGTGGGGGTGGGCCGGCCGGGTGGGTGGCCCAATGGCCTGCTGGGCCGGAGCCCAGTGGGGGGTGCTTCCCCTTTTTTTCTTTTTTTGTTAGTTGTTTTGTTTTTGTGTTTTCCTTTTCCTTTTATTTATTTTTCTTTCCTGTTTTAATCCATTTTAAAATTCTTAGGCACTTTATAAAAATGTGGTTATTACACCATAATTAAATAGGCAATTTATGGCACTACCTGAACATTTTTTATTTAACTTTTGAAACTTTTATTGTTTGCCATTGTTTTTGAATTGATTTTGAATCGGTTTGAACTAACGAAAGTTTAGCCACAGTAATCACAGATGACATGGCATCATTAGGAGAGTTTTACTGTAGCCAAATTATCCGGGCGTTACAATGACATATTGTTGATTGGAAATGATATAGAATTTCTGGATAGCATAAAAGGATACTTGAATAAGAGTTTTTCAATTAAAGACGTCGGTGAAGCTGCTTATATATTGGGCATCAAGATCTATAGAGATAGATCACGCTTAATTGGACTTTCACAAAGCACATACCTTGATAAAGTTTTGAAGAAGTTCAAAATGGATCAAGCAAAGAAAGGGTTCTTGCCTGTGTTACAAGGTGTGAAATTGAGTCAGACTCAGTGCCCGACCACTGCAGAAGATAGGGAGAAACACTAGTAGAAAACAGAGCTTTGGTCCAGGCCGGGTCAGCCCATTAGTCCCGGTTGAGTCCAGAACCGGGACCAATGGGGGCATTGGACCCGGTTCGTGAGCCCAGGGGGCCGGCCGGGCCACGTGGGCCATTGGTCCCGGTTCATCTGGACATTTTGGTCCCGGTTGGTGGGACGAACCGGGACCAATGGGCCTCCCTCCTGGCCCACCACCATTGGTCCCGGTTGGTGGCTTGAACCGGGACCAAAGGCTCCCCTTTAGTCCCGGTTCATGCCACCAACCGGTACCAATGAGGTGCCTATATATACCCCCTCACGTAAGAGCAGAGCACACTGCTCTTTTTTTTTCTGGCCGAGGGGGAGAGGGCTTGGTGGTGCTCTAGCTCACCTCCTATGCACACAAGGTGTTCGATGGAATGCCCGAGCCTCACTACTTAAGCTCCTCTCCAAACTCGACCTCCAAGCTCCATTTTCCTCAATATTTGTGTAGATTTAGCGGCCCGTCACGCCCCGTCCCCGTCTTCACCGCCGTCGATCACCCGCGCCGAGCTCATCGCCGGCACCACCGTGGTGAGCCTCTTGTTCTTATCTTCTTTCTGAAAGGAAAAATATTCTTACTTGTATGTTTACATAGATACTTGTATTATTTTCTTACTTTTATTATTGCATCTTATATAGTGCGATGGTTTTGGTATCCGCCCCCGTCGGCCCTCGTCCTGTCTATGATTCGGATGTGGTATATATATTATCTTTATAACTATTAGTTCATTTATTGTTTATGAAAATTATGCCGACCAACGTGACATAGATTTTATTTATGTAGGATGTATGTGAATTGGAAATGCCAACCGACCCTATTGTCGAGAGGTTAAATTTAGTTGAAGAAAAAACAATTTGTTGAAGGAAAAAATAAAAAAATTGAGGAGGAGAAGATGATATTGGAGTTGCATGTTGCGGATGTCGTCGATGATCACAAGATCAAGATGGATGCAATGCGCTTGAAGATTAGAAAGATTAGAAAATATGCCATTCATACCGAGGCTTGGTATCATTATGCCGTTGGATCAATTGTTACCTTGGTTGCGTTATGATCGAATTTGTTTTCGCATTGAAATGTTTTACATAGTTTCAATGTATGGTTTAATTAATTAGATGCTCTAGAGAGCTATATGTTGTTAGATGAGAACTATGTATGCACTTTGGTTTTAATGTGATGATGAACTTCTAGTAATTTGGACACTTAATTATATATAATGCACGCAGATGAACTGGCAATGGATGTACGGTGACAGACACACCCACGAGTACATTAAGGGCGTGCATGAGTTTCTCGATGCGGCTGAGGCAAACAAGCAGAATGGTTTTATGTGTTGTCCATGCACTGAATGTGGGAATACGAGGTCTTACTCTAACCGGAAAATCCTTCACTCCCACCTGCTTTACAAGGGTTTCATGCCACACTATAATGTTTGGACGAGGCATGGAGAAATAGGGGTTATGATGGAAGACGGCGAAGAAGAAGAGTACGATGACAACTATGTTCCCCCTGAATACGGTGATGCTGCAACGGGGGAGCTGGTGAAGATCAAGAGGAATCAGACGATGTGCCCAATGATGCTGCAATGGGCGAAGCTGCTGAAGATCAAGAGGAAACAGACGATGTGCCCGATGATGATGATCTCCGCCGGGTCATTGTTGATGCAAGGACGCAATGCGAAAGTCAAAAGGAGAAGCTGAAGTTCGATCGCATGTTAGAGGATCACAAAAACGGGTTGTACCCCAATTGCGAAGATGGCAACACAAAGCTCGGTACCGTACTGGAATTGCTGCAGTGGAAGGCAGAAAATGCTGTGGCTGACAAAGGATTTGAGAAGCTACTGAAAATATTGAAGAAGAAGCTTCCAAAGGATAACGAATTGCTTGACAGTACATATGCAGCAAAGAAGGTCGTATGCCCTCTAGGATTGGAGGTGGAGAAGATACATGCATGCCCTAATGACTGCATCCTCTACCGCCGTGCATACAAGGATCTGAATGCATGCCCGATATGCGGTGCATTGCGGTATAAGATCAGACGAGATGACCCAGGTGATGTTGAGGCGAGCACCCTAGGAAGAGGGTTACTGCGAAGGTGATGTGGTATGCTCCTATAATACCACGGTTGAAACGTCTGTTCAGAAACGAAGAGCACGCCAAGTTCATGCGATGGCACAGTGAGAACCGGAAGAAAGATGGGAATTTGAGAGCACCCGCTGACGGGTCGCAGTGGAGAAAAATCGAGAGAAAGTACTTGGATGAGTTTGCAAGGACCCAAGGAATGTATGGTTTGCTTTAAGAGTGGATGGCATTAATCCTTTCGGGGAGCAGAGAAGCAATCACAGCACCTGGCCCGTGACTCTATGTATGTATAACCCTCCTCCTTGGATGTGCATGAAGCGGAAGTTCATTATGATGCCAGTTCTCATCCAAGGCCCTAAGCAACCTGGCAATGACATTGATGTGTACCTAAGGCCATTAGTTGAAGAACTTTTACAGCTGTGGAATGGAAACGGTGTACGTACGTGGGATGAGCACAGACAGGAGGAATTTAACCTAAAGGCGTTGTTGTTCGTGACCATCAACGATTGGCCCGCTCTCAGTAACCTTTCAGGACAGACAAACAAAGGATACCACGCATGCACGCACTGTTTAGATGACACTGAAAGTATATAGCTGGACAAATGCAAGAAGAATGTGTACCTGGGCCATCGTTGATTTCTTTCGACCAACCATCAATGTCGAAAGAAAGGCAAGCATTTCAAAGGCGAGGCAGATCACCGGAAGAAGCCCGCCATGCGTACCGGTGATCACATACTTGCTATGGTCAATGATTTACACGTAATCTTTGGAAAGGGTCCCGGCGGACTAGTTGTTCCGAATGACGCTGAGGAACACGCACCCATGTGGAAGAAGAAATCTATATTTTGGGACCTACCCTACTGGAAAGACCTAGAGGTCCGCTCTTCAATCGACGTGATGCACGTGACGAAGAACCTTTGCGTGAACCTGCTAGGCTTCTTGGGCGTGTATGGGAAGACAAAAGATACACCTGAGGCACGTGAGGACCTGCAACGTTTGCACGAAAAAGATGGCATGCCTCTGAAGCACTATAAAGGTCCTGCCAGCTACGCTCTTACGAAAGAAGAGAAAGAAATCTTCTTTGAATGCCTGCTCAGTATGAAGGTCACGACTGGCTTCTCGTCGAATATAAAGGGAATAATAAATATGCCAGAGAAAAAGTTTCAGAACCTAAAGTCTCATGACTGCCACGTGATTATGACGCAACTACTTCCGGTTGCATTGAGGGGGCTTCTACCGGAAAACGTCCGATTAGCCATTGTGAAGCTATGTGCATTCCTCAATGCAATCTCTCAGAAGGTGATCGATCCAGAAATCGTACCAAGGCTAAGGAGTGATGTGGCGCAATGTCTTGTCAGTTTCGAGCTGGTGTTCCCACCCTCCTTCTTCAATATCATGACGCACGTCCTAGTTCATCTAGTCGACGAGATTGTCATCCTGGGGCCCGTATTACCACACAATATGTTCCCCTTTGAGAGGTTCATGGGAGTCCTAAAGAAATATGTCCGTAACCATGCAAGGCCAGAAGGAAGCATCTCCATGGGCCATCAAACAGAGGATGTTATCGGATTTTGTGTTGACTTCATTCCTGGCCTTAAGAAGATAGGTCTCCCTAAATCGCGGTATGAGGGGAGACTGACTGGAAAAAGCACTCTTGGAAGTGACTCAATAATATGCAGGGACGGATATTCTTGGTCTCAAGCACACTACACAGTTCTACAGAACTATACCTTGGTGACCCCATATGTCGATGAACACAAGAACAGTCTGCGCTCCAAACACCCGTAGCAGTGCGACGACTGGATTACATGTGAACACATCAGGACTTTCAGCAGTTGGTTGGAAACACGTCTCAGAGGTGACAACACAATTTGTGATGAGTTTTACTTGTTGTCCAGGGGACCATCTTTGACTGTATTCACTTACAAAGGATACGAGATAAATGGTAATACATTTTACACGATCGCCCAAGATCAAAAGAGCACCAACCAAAACAGCGGTGTCCGCTTTGATGCAGCAACCGAGAGCGGAAAGGACACATATTATAGTTACATAGTGGACATATGGGAACTTGACTACGTACATGATTTTAAGGTCCCTTTGTTTAAGTGCAAATGGGTCAATCTGTCAGGCGGCGGGGTACAGGTAGACCCACAGTACGGAATGACAACAGTGGATCTGAAAAATCTTGGGTACACTGACGAACCGTTCGTCCTAGCCAATGATGTGGCACAGGTTATCTATGTGAAGGACATGTCTACCAAACCGAGAAAAAGAAAAGATAAGGAAGCGAATACATCATACGACGAGCCAAAGCGCCACATAGTTCTTTCAGGAAAAAGGGACATACTGGGAGTGGACGGCAAGACAGACATGTCTGAAGATTATGAAAAGTTTCATGAAATTCCTCCCTTCAATGTCAAGGCTGACCCAAGCATCCTGATAAACGATGAAGATTATCCATGGTTACGACGCAATAAGCAAATGACACAAGCGAAGAAAAAGTGAAGACTTTCTTCCGCAACTATTATGATGATACCATGCCAACTTTGTAACACACGAGTATGCTATGCCAACTTTTTCAGAGTTCATTTGAAAACTATGAATTTAGGTCGAATTTTCTCTATAGGTGCATCTATGTTCATTTTTTTAGTAAAGTTAATCACAAACTTGTGATTCACACAAATTTTAAAGAATTCAAATTTGAAAACTAATGGCACTAACAAAAAGTTTATAATTTTTCTAAAACTAATGGTACTAACAGAAAGTTTATAATTTTGCTGACCTAAAAGCAAAAAGAAATAAAAAATAAAGCAAAAAACAAAAGAAAATAAATAATGTAGAAAACAAAACAAAAAATCTGGAAAACAAAAAATAGCAACAATAAGTATTTTTTTTGTAAATGAACAAAAAAATAAATAAAGCAACAAAGAAAACAAAAAAAACTAAAAGTGTTTTCAAATTTGAAAACTAATGGCACTAACAGAAAGTTTATAATTTTTCTAAAACTAAAAGCAAAAAGAATAAAAAATAAAGCAAAAAACAAAAGAAAATAAATAATGACAGAAAAACAAAACAAAAAAAACTGGAAAAAATAGCAACAATAAGTATTTTGTTGTAAGTAGAAACAAAATAAAATAAATAAAGCAACAAAGAAAAAACAAAAAAAGTGTTTTCAAATTTGAAAACTAATGGCACTAACAGAAAGTTCATAATTTTTCTAAAACTAAAAGCAAAAAAAGAATTAAAAAATAAAGCAAAAAACAAAAGAAAATAAATAATGCAGAAAACAAAACAAAAAAATCTGGAAAAAAATAGCAACAATAAGTATTTTGTTGTAAGTAGAAACAAAAATAAAATAAATAAAGCAACAAAGAAAAAAAGTGCCACCTACTGGGCCCCACGGCCTGAATACGGACTAGAAACCCTACCGTGGGCCAGAATTCAGGCCCGCAGTAGGCCCACAGGCACACAGCGCAGGGTTAGGCCCGAAAGCCTGCATTTGAGAGGAGCTCGAGAGGGAAGGCGCAGTAGCGCTTATAAACCACTCTCGAGCTCTCTCAGCTAGCGAGGTGGACTAAAGTTTTGACGCGGGGCAGCACAAGGCCTTTGGTCCCGGTTGGTGGCCAAACCGTGACCGCGCCCCCTTTAGTCCCGGTTGGTGCCACCAACCGGACCAAAGGCGCCGCTTCCCGCCCTTTGGCTGCCGAAAACTGACCTTTGGTCACGGTTGGTGGCACCAAACCGGGACTAAAGGGGGCATTGGTCACCGGTTTGTGCCACGAACCGGTGACCAATGCTCTTGGTATATAAGCAGGACTTGTGAAAATTTCACTTCTCATCTCGCAGTTGTCGCCCCGACGACGCCGACGACATCGACGCCGCCAGGCTGCCCCGACGCCGCCCCCGGCCGTCGCCCGCGCCCGTCGTGCCGTCGCCCGCGCCCGGTCGCCGTCGCCCGCACCCTCGCCGGCCGCCGCCCGCGCCCGTCGTCGCCGTCGCCCGCGCCCTCGTCGCCGCCGCCCTCGCCCCGCGCCCTCGTCGGCCCTCCGCCCGACGCGTCGCCGCCTCTGTGAGCACCGCGCGTCTGCCGCCCCCGCCGCCGCCGTGCATTTTTTTAATTATACATGTTTTTTTTAGATTTTCATATATATATATATGTATGTATGTATCTTTTAGATATATGTTTTTGTATGTATGTTCATATATGTTTTTTATGTATGTTCATATAGGTATATATGTATGTATTTTTTCAATTGTAATGATGTTTTAAAAAAGAGGAGAAGAAAGATTTCTTCTTCTTCTTCTTCCTCTTTATTTTATCGGGAACGAGGGTCGTCGAGGGTCAGGGTCGCCGAGCGGTAGAGGAAACCCTAAATAGCAAGTATCGTCGATGTGAGATACATGTGGCCGTCGGTGTCGGACACTACATCCACGTCCCACAAGTGACGCGGGCTTCGACGCCCACGTCACTTGTGGGACGTGGATGTAGTGTCCGACACCGACGCCACATGTATCTCACACCCACGGATACTTGCTATTTAGGGTTTCCTCTACCGCTCGGTGACCCTCGACGACCCTCGTTCCCGATAAAAAAAAGAGGAAGAAGAATAAAAAAAATAGGAGAAGAAAGAATAGAGGAGTTCTTACTCCTCTATTCTTTCTTCTCCTTTTTTTCTTCTTCCTCTTCTTTTTTTTATCCTTGAAGCGTTGTCGAGGCCACCCCAAACCCTAGAGAAGCAGCGCCGAGGCAACTAATTAATATTAGTTCTACGTTTGCCACTAATATATCCATCTGTCATGTTTGAATAATAATTGCCATGTTGTAAATATTTGTAGAAACTATGGACACCGCCCGAGATGAAGTACAAGAAGAGTTGTTCGGGGACATAATCGCACGGGGAAGTGATGCCGTCTGCTCGTTGTTTCTCAACGACACCGATGGTCTGGAAGGAGCTGGCTATGATTATGATGGCTCCGGTGACCTAATGCCGGTGCAAGAAGGAGACCGTGAGGACGGCTCCGGTGACCCAATGCCGGTGCAAGAAGGAGACCATGATGACATCTCCGGTGACCGAACCGAGTCCGGCCAGGTATATATATTAGTTAAGCTTCTGCTGACTAGCTAATTGATGCATTCATTGTTTTGTTATGTAGACATATTAATTAAGTCTTTGTTCTTTTTCTAGCCCTCCGGATCAAGCACAACTTCGGTAAAGAGACGAGGCCTGAAGAAAAAGTTGAGCTCGGATGAAAAGTTTGAGATCATAGCAATCGCGCCCGACGGCCAACCGATTGAACCCTTCCGGACAGAGAGCGCATTTGTTGCTCAGTGCGGGGTTTTGGTTAGGGACAAGATCCCGATCAGCATCCAGCAATGGTTAAAGACGGCTATAGAAGACCCTGAGGTGTCTTATGTCAATGATATGCAGAAAAATGATCTTTGGACTGAGCTGAAGTCAAATTTCACCCTACCGCCACAGGATGATCCGGAGAAGCCAGTTAAAGAGCAATTAATGAAGTCTTTTGCTCTTAAGAGGATGGAAGAACTATTCAAGAGGTGGAAGAAAGGGATGAATAAGTTTGTCGAAAATAAAGAGACACCAGAATTCAAGGGAAGATATGAGAAGATCAGAGATCACTGGCCCGCATTTGTGGCCCACAAGACATCGGAAAAGAGTAAGAAGATGTCGGCGACAAACAAGCAAAATGCTGCGAAGAAGAAGCATCACCATCGCACGGGGTCAGGTGGCTACCTCATAGCCCGGCCTAAGTGGGCCAAGACTGAGAATGATCTGGTTGATAAAGGGATCGAACCAGAGACAATTAACTGGCCAGACCGTTGCTGGACTTGGTTCTTCGGGGCTGGCCAAACCTTGGACCCTTTATCAGGGAAGTGCATTTGGACGAACGATCAAATGGACATACTAGTCAAGAAGCTTCAGCGGTATATCGAAGCAGCGCAGCAAGGGACGTTCTTTCCAGACAGAGAGAACGACGAGCTCACAATGGCCCTCGGGAATCCTGAGCACCCTGGACGGACACGAGGCACGCCAGGCTCCATTCCGTGGGAGGTTGGGTTTCCGGACGCAGGTGGTTACAAATGCCAGGAGAGGAGGAAAAAGTGCAGCAGACCCAAATGCAGGCGCTGCAAGCAAGGGTAGAAGCGATAGAGGAATGAGAAGCAAATCGCAGCAAATGAACTACCGAAGCTTCCCCCGAAGCTACCCCGCCATCTCAGCGGAGAAGCAGCGTGGCTTCCACCGAGCTGCTTCAGCCGGAGCATGTCTTGACGGCTCCTGCCAGCTATCCTGTGGATGCTATCATGGAGTCTCAAAATTGCCACCTTATGATGCAATGGATGAATTTGAAGGTCAAGGCGGCTGTTGGCTTTGTTTATCCTACTGAACCCGGCGCAACTTTTCACTGCTGACCGATTCCAAAATGATATGCTAGGGTGATGGTGGATGAAATAACGGAGGGATTAGAGGACCTCCAGCTAGACCACCCTACCGGTGAAGGGGAGACTAGGCTGGGTTCTGCTCTGAAGACTCCATGCCTATGGCGGAAGGAGCTCACCAACCTTCCGAACTGGACGCCTCCTCCTCCTCCGGCGAGTCAGGGCACTCCGCCTTCTCCTCCGGCGAGTCAGGGCACTCCGCCTCCTCCACCGCCTTCTCCTCCGGCGAGTGACGATCAGGGCACTCGGCCGGCTCCTTCTCCGGCGCATGGCGGCACTCCGCCTCCTTCTCCGCCTGCACCGGCGCGCCCGAGCAGCCAGCCTCCTCCTTCTCCGCCTCGTGAGCAAGGGCGGAAGAGACTTGCCGCCGCTCCAGCTGCTCCGGCGTGTCGTAGTCCTTCTCCTCTGCCTCGTAAGCAAGTAAAGAAGACAACCGCTCCGTCTGCTCTGCCTGCGTCTAGCAGTACAGCCAGAGGCGGGAGGACATACAGATTCGGTCCTTCTCTGAAGACTCTAGAGAAGTTACCATACGAGAGGACCCCGTAGGAGAATGCCGATATCGCGCGAGAAGAAGTGAGGAACTTCTTTGAAGGGGTGAAAGCAAAGAAACATCCACCTCTGGAGGAGAATGTAGATCCGGTGAAAGCGAAGCGCACTCTGGCTGCCCTGACAAAACCACCCAAGTCTCCGCTGAAAGCAAACTATGAGCGCATTATTGGAAAGGAATTTGTCGAAGCGGAGAGGTCGGGAAGTACTGTCAGTGATCAAAGGCTGAAAGAACGACGAGCTGGGAAACAAATTGCATAGCTCGGCGAACAAGCGAAGCAATCATGCCCCCCCCCCCGCTCAAGGTTCCTAGTGACATCGTCGCTAATGATCCGAGGATGGTGCCCGGTTATAGCAATCTTGGAGATTACCTGCCCGGCGATGTACATTATGATTTCATGGAGATGCAGATACAAAGATACGATTGCCTGATTGGTACTTGAAAGATCTCGTCAAAGATGAAAGATCTCTATCAACGATGACGCGAAGATTGCATGATTGGTACTTGAAAATCTGCAGAGAGTCTGGGGGAGGAGTACTTTGTATGTGAGAGTTAAAAAGGAGCATGACCTCGTTGGAATTGATCTGTTGCATGTTCCATTTGAGGAGTTCTTTCAGTTTTTCAATCAATTGGCCCTCGATAAAGCAACGGTCACCTGCTACTGTCTGTAAGTAGTACTACTTCTGTCATTAAGTCTCTCTATATAGCTCAACTCTTTCATTGCATGTATTTATAATTATCCTCACTATATTATGCAGATTGAAGATCGCAGAATTGAAGAAAAGACAAGTCGGTGATATTGGGTTCATTAACATATATCTCATAGATGAAACTAAGGTTAAATTTCATCCCGCAGATACCGAGGCCAACTTGCTACGATAATTGGTAATAAATGAAAACAAAGATATAATACTCTTTCCTTACAAATTCAAGTGAGTGTTACTGTCCTGTGCGTATTCGGTTTCCCTTATGTATTATTCAAGGTTATAGTAATGTAATTGATGAGTTATGCATGCGTGTGCAGTTTATACTATATTCTCCTAGAGATTAAGCTTGAGCAGGGACTAGTAACCATCTTAGACTCAAGACAAAAAGATCCCCAGGACTATGCGGACATGACTCAAATGCTCGAGAAGTAAGTTAAATCGATCATTATCCACCACATCAGCAACTTTGTTCATTTCCTGATATATCAAGTTATGGTTTTCTTTGTCTGGCAGGGTTTGGAAAAAATTCACCAAAAAAGCTCCGGGACTCCCGAAGAAGCTGCAATTTAGACACCCGAAAGTAAGTACTATAGTAGCATGTTCCGCGCATCTCCTATTGATTCAAGCGCTAGTTTCATCAATACCATTTGGCATTCTTGCTTATCAGTTTGATTGACCTCTATTTCTTGTAAAGTGGTTGTGGCAGGAACAAGGGAATAATTTCTATGGATACTACATTTGCGAGTCCATCCGCCACACGACCTGTGAGCGGGGCTACACTGACGAACAATATGAAGTGCGTAAATAACAACATTCACAATTTTATTTTATTACCATCATTTGTGTTGAGTTTCATTCATTCATATATACACTACTAGGAAAAGGCCTACTAATGGCGCACCAGTTTTGCCTACTAATGGCGCATCACTGGTGCGCCATTACTAGCACGCCACTAGTAATTTTTACTAATGGCGCACCACTGGTGCGCCATTAGTATAGGCCACTGGTGCGCCATTAGTATAGGCCACGGTGCGCCATTAGTGTTTTTGAATTTTGAAGGCGGGAAAATAGTAGTGGTGCACCGTCTAACCCCCACCGTGCGCCATTGCTATCTTTGAATTTTGAATTTGGATCTGGATCGTGATTTTTTTGCCCAATTTTTGCTAGTTTTTTTTGCTCATTTTTTGGCACGATATTATTTCAAATTTTGTTCCTGTTTTTGGATCTTGTACGTTCTTTTGCCGTGTTCTTTTGCCGGAGAGGAGGAGGAGGAGGTCACCGGAGAGGCGCTCGCCTACATCGCCGGAGAGGAGGAGGAGGTCGCCGGAGAGGAGTTCACCGAAGCATCGGAGAGGAGGAAGGAGAAACCATGAGGGAATGGGAGGAGAGGAGGGAGGAGGAGCTCACCGGAGAGGAGGGAGGAGAAACCGTGAGGGGAGGGGAGGGGAGGAGAGGAGGGAGGAGGAGGTTCCCGGAGAGGAGGAGGTCGCCGGAGAGGAGGAGGAGGTCGCC
>NC_053028.1:213658586-213680009 GCF_003073215.2 Triticum urartu | reverse complement strand
GAGAGAGATCATCTTGGAGATCGTTCTTCTCCCGCCTCACCTTTGTCAGCACCTTCTCACCAGCATTCAGCTGGCGTAGGAGTTGTTGCCTTTCCGGACTCAATCCGGTGCCATCTGCAATTTCATTTGTCAGATTCGCACCCATGTCGTGCTTCGCAAAATACTTATCTTTCGAAGTGTATATTACCAAAGGGGGTCTCCTTGGGCTCCCCTGCCGCGGCTAGTGCGGCCTCAAGTTGGGCTTTGCACTCTTCCAGCTCCTGGGACAGTAGGGAATTCTTTTCTGTAAGAACCTGCATAACAAATTATTCTTAAATCAGTTATTCTAACTATTTCAAGTCTCGGGGGCTACTGGTATATATATATATATATAATTACCAAAATTTTCTTACCCGTATGTCTTTTACATATTGCTCTGTGGCTCTGGCTAGACCATTTTGAGCGGCACGGAGGTACGCATCTCCCGAATTGAAGGCATCTAATGCCTCTCGGGAGAAACAAGCGTCGCGAAGAATTGTCCGGCGACGCCTGTGGTTCATGGCACTCTCCACCTCAGAGTTGGTGGCAGACAACCTGTCCACATCCTCCGTCGGAGGAGAGTCCGGTGCGCGCCTTGTGTTCGCCTCCGCCTCCGGACCAGGCTTTGGAGCCTGGCTGGTGGAGGCGCGATTGGCAGCCTCTCCGGATATAGTCCGGCGAGGTCTCTTTGTCCTGAAGAGAGCATGAGTGTTAATATGCCTTGAAGGTATAACACCTGGGATAAGGGGGTGCGCCATACCTTTGCGCTGACGCCTCGGTCCGGACTGCACCTCTTTTCTGCCCACGGGGCCCTGCGGCCCCTCGTTGGCTTGTCGCCGCAAGTTCGGCCTCCCGTCTCAAAAACCTCCCCTGCAAAGCTCGGTTGTAATCAGGAAACTGAAAACACGAGAGGGCGGACCCCTATTCGGGGTACTGGGACTTCAATCTCAGTTACCTGGGAGGTCGGGATTAGCCCTGGGTAATCGGCCGTAATGGCCACCAAGGCGTTGTCCTTGCTCAATTGATAGAACACTCCATCAATCAGCTCCACAGATAAGTCTGGATCCTCTTGAGAGGCCGGGTCGAGGGACCGTCCTGGGTCCTCGGGTTGTGGAGGAGGGCTGTTTATTTCTTTAACAGCCTGGCGCAGTTCCTGCGTTAAAGTCGTTAGACTGAATATTTAACAATGGGAATATAAAACGGATGGGCAAGTAAACCACTTACCCAGCTTGGGGGATTGTACATAGAAAATCCACCCTGTGGGTTGACGCGGAGAAATTCCTCCTCTTCTCCATTGTACAAAGCGGACAAGGTCTATGTTAGGGCCGCAGCCGAATCCGGTCCCTTATGGTCGTAATGGGTGGCATCTTCCTCCCTGTTGAAATCCCACATGGGGTGGCCTCTGTACTGTAGCGGCTGCACCCCTCGCATGATGCATGCGGCCATGACCCCGATCATGGTCAGTCCGGAATGAGCTAACAATCTTATCCGGCCCATCAGGTAACGGACGTCCTTGTCACTTTCCCTCTGAGGGCTCCGTGGACGCCAGCTTAGGCGCTTCTTTAGTGGAGCACTGTCGAACTCAGGGAGGCCGATCCAGACAGGATTCGGCAGCGGGACGTCCTCTATGTAAAACCATTCCGAAGGCCAGTCCTCGAATGCCTTCTTTGGGGTTCCGGATAGATATCCAGTCCCGGCGATGCGCCACACTTCGGCTCCGCCCACTTGATATATCGACCCCTTCTGAGAATGGGGCACAAGGCAGAATAGCTCTTTCCACAGCCCGAAATGAGCCTCAACACCCAAAAACAGCTCGCAGAGGGCTACGAAGCCCGCGATATGCAATACGGAGGCAGGCGTAAGATTGTGTAGCTGGAAGCCACAGAACTCCAGGAGACCCCAGAGAAACGGATGGATTGGAAATCCGAGCCCTCTTATTAAATAAGGGACGAGGCATACGCGCTCTCCTTTGGAGGGATTAGGGGCACTCTCCGCTTGCTCTCCGCCATTATAGATGGCAAGACCGGCTCGAAGCGGGACCATATAGGCCGGGGGAGGAATCCCTTGGTCTGGAGCATCACTAGCTCGCTTTGCGGGATGGAGCATCTCTCCCAATATCCAGGCTGAGAGCTGGAAGGGCGAAAGGAGGAGTTGCGACGGCTGGCCATGGTGGTATGGACCTTTGTCGGATGCGCTCTGATGAACACTCGCGAAGGGGAGAAGGTGTGGTTTGGATCTAAATCCTCGTCCCCTTAAATGGGCGGCTCATTTACGCGGCTAGGGGTGTGGATGTAAAAACACTCAGACTTTTCATATTCGTTTGACACGTGGGAGACGGCCATTATTGGGCGTAGAAGCCAAGGAGCGCAACATTTACAAGAAACCGGACTTTATTCAACAGGTACACGGAATTTGGAGGAGAACCCGCCTTGCGATGCCGAAGACAATCTGCGCGCCGGACTCATCGTCATTGAAGCCTGGTTCGGGGGCTTAGGGGGTGTCCGGATGGCCGGACTATACCTTCAGCCGGACTCCTGGACTATGAAGATACAAGATTGAAGACTTCGTCCCGTGTCCGGAAGGGACTTTCCTTGGCGTGGAAGGCAAGCTTGGCGATACGGATATGTAGATCTCCTACCATTGTAACCAACTTTGTGTAACCCTAACCCTCTCCGATGTCTATATAAACCGGAGGGTTTTAGTCCGTAGGACAACATACAGAACAACAATCATACCATCGGCTAGCTTCTAGGGTTTAGCCTCTCCGATATCGTGGTAGATCTACTCTTGTACTACCCATATCATCAATATTAATCAAGCAGGACGTAGGGTTTTACCTCCATCAAGAGGGCCCGAACCTGGGTAAAACTTCGTGTCCCTTGCCTCATGTTACCATCCGGCCTAGACGCATAGTTCGGGACCCCCTACCCGAGATCCGCCGGTTTTGACACCGACAAGGGGCTTGTTCGGGGTATCTTCACCTCGACAAGTAGAGAAAAAAGTTGCTCCTCAACCTACTAAAAATGAAAATGTTTACTTCGAAATTCCTTCTGCTATGATAGAGAAACTGCTAGCTAATCCTTTTGCAGGAGATGGAACATTGCATCCCGACTTACACTTAATCTATGTGGATGAAGTTTGTGGATTATTTAAACTTGCAGGTATGCCCAATGATGTTATCAAGAATAAGGTCTCCCCTTTACCTTTGAAGGGAGATGCATTGACATGGTATAGGATATGTGATGATATGGGATCATGGGACTACAAACGGTTGAAATTGGAATTCCATCAGAAGTTTTATCCTATGCATCTTGTTCATCGTGATCGTAATTATATATATAATGTTTGGCATTGCGAAGGAGAAAGCATCGCTCAAGCTTGGGGGAGGCTTAAGTCAATGTTATATTCATGCCCCAATCATGAGAGAAATGATTATTCAAAAAAATTATGCTCGGCTTTCTGACAACAATCGCTCCATGCTCGATACTTCTTGTACTGGTTCCTTTATGATGGAGACTATTGAATACAGATGGAATTTATTGGAGAGAATTAAATGCAACTCTGAAGATTGGGGTCTCGACGAAGGTAAGGAGTCAGGTATAACACCTAAGTTTTATTGTGTTAAATCTTTTATGGATACCGATGTTTTCCGTAAATTTAGCACTAAATATGGACTTGACTCTGAGATAGTAGCTTCTTTCTGTGAATCCTTTGCTACTCATGTTGATCTCCCTAAGGAGAAGTGGTTTAAATATAATCCTCCCATTGAAGTAAAAGTAGTTGCACCTATTAAAGTTGAAGAAAAGACTATCACTTATAATGATCCTGTTGTACCTACTGCTTATGTTGAGAAACCACCTTTCCTTGTTAGAATAAAGGATCATGCTAAAGTTTCAACTGTAGTCAACAAAAGTAATATTAAGACACCTAAACCCCTTGAGCAAGTTAAAGTTGAACCTAATGTTGCTATGGTTAAAGATCTCTTGGCCGATAATATTGATGGGCATGTTATTTACTTCTGTGATGAGACTGCTAGAATTGCTGTACCTGATGCTAAAGATAAACATAGACCTGTGGTAGGCATGCCTATTATTTCTGTTAAAATAGGAGATCATTGTTATCATGGCTTGTGTGATATGGGTGCTAGTGCCAGTGCAATACCTATTTCCTTATACAAAGAAATTATGCATGATATTGCACCAGCTAAGATAGAAGGTATTGATGTTACCATTAAGCTTGCTAATAGAGATACTATTTCACCAATTGGGATTGTTAGAGACGTTGAAGTCTTGTGTGGGAAGGCTAAATATCCTGCTGATTTTCTTGTTCTTGGTTCCCCACAAGATAGCTTTTGCCCTATTATATTTGGTAGACCCTTCTTAAATACTGTCAATGCTAAGATAGACTGCAATAAGGATATTGTTTCTGTTGGTTTAGGGGATATGTCTCATGAGTTTAATTTTGCTAAATTTCGTAGACAACCCCATGAGAAAGAATTGCCTAGTAAAGATGAAATTATTGGTCTTGCTTCTATTGTCGTGCCTCCTACTGATCCATTAGAACAATATTTTCTAGACCATTAAAATGATATGTTCATGAATGAAAGAAGGGAAATAGAGGAAGTATTCTTTAAATAGGGACCTATTCTAAAACACAATTTGCCTGTTGAAAATCCTAGGGGATCCACCTCCACCCAAGGGTGATCCCGTGTTTGAGATTAAACCATTACCTGATACTCTTAAATATGCTTATCTTGATGAAAAGAAAATATATCCTGTTATTATTAGTGCTAACCTTTTAGAGAGGGAGGAAGAGAGATTATTGAAAACTCTGAAGAAGCACCGTGCTGCTATTGGATATACTCTTGATGATCTTAAGGGCATTAGTCCCACTCTATGTCAACACAAAATAAATTTGGAGGAAGACGCCAAACCAGTTATTGATCATCAACACGGCTGAATCCTAAGATGAAAGAAGTGGTAAGAAAAGAAACATTAAAGCTCCTTGAGGTAGGTATAATTTATCCCGTTGCTGATAGTCAGTGGGTAAGTCATGTTCATTGCATCCCTAAGAAGGGAGGTATTACAGTTGTTCCTAATGATAAACATGAATTGATCCCACAAAGAATTATTACAGGATATAGGATGGTGATTGATTTCTGCAAATTAAATAAGGCTACTAAAAAAGATCATTGTCCCTTACCTTTTATTGATCAAATGCTAGAAAGATTATCCAAACATACACATTTTTGTTTTCTAGATGGTTACTCTGGCTTCTCTCAAATACCTGTGTCAGCCGATGATCAATCAAAGACCACTTTTACTTGCCCTTTCGGTACTTTTGCTTATAGACATATGCCTTTTGGTTTATGTAATGCACCTGCTACCTTTCAAAGGTGCATGATGGCTATATACTCTGACTTTTGAGAAAAGATATGTGAGGTTTTAATGGGCGATTTCTCCGTTTATGGATCCTCTTTTGATGATTGCTTAAGCAACCTTGATCGAGTTTTGCAGAGATGTGAAGAAACTAATCTTGTTCTGGATTGGGAGAAATGTCACTTTATGGTTAATGAAGGAATTGTCTTGGGGCATAAAATTTCTGAAAGAGGCATTGAAGTTGATAAAGCTAAAGTTGATGCTATTGAAAAGATGTCATGTCCCAAGGACATTAAAGGTATAAGAAGCTTTCTGGGTCATGCCGGTTTTATAGGAGGTTCATTAAGGACTTCTCAAAAATTTCTCGGCCTCTTACTAATCTATTACAAAAAGATATTCCTTTTGTCTTTAATGATGATTGCGTAGAAGCATTTGAAATACTTAAGAAAGCATTGATTTCTGCACCTATTGTTCAGCCACCTGATTGGAATTTACCCTTTGAAATTATGTGTGATGCTAGTGATTATGCTGTAGGTGTTGTTCTAGGGCAAAGAGTTGATAAGAAATTAAATGTTATTCAATATGCTAGTAAAACTCTAGACAATGCCCAGAGAAATTATGCTACTACTAAAAAGGAATTCTTAGCAGTTGTATTTGCTTGTGATAAGTTCAGACCTTATATTGTTGATTCTAAAGTAACTATTCACACTGATCATGCTGCTATTAAATACCTTATGGAAAAGGAAGATGCTAAACCTATACTTATTAGATGGGTTCTCTTGCTACAAGAATTTGATTTGCATATTATTGATAGAAAGGGAGGTGAGAACCCCGTTGCAGACAACCTGTCTAGGTTAGAAAATGTTCTTGATGACCCACTACCTATTGATGATAGCTTTCCTGATGAACAATTAAATGTCATAAATGCTTCTTGAACTGCTCCATGGTATGCTGATTATGCTAATTATATCATTGCTAAATTCATACCACTTAGTTTCACATACCAGCAAAAGAAAAAGTTCTTCTATGATTTGAGACATTACTTTTGGGATGACCCACATCTTTATAAAGAAGGAGTAGATGGTATTATTAGACGTTGTGTACCTGAGCATGAACAGGAACAAATCCTACGCAAGTGTCACTCCGAGGCTTATGGAGGACACCATGCTGGAGATAGAACTGCACATAAGGTATCGCAATCCGGTTTTTATTGGCCTACTCTCTTCAAGGATGCCCGTAAGTTTGTCTTGTCTTGTGATGAATGTGAAAGAATTGGTAATATTAGTAGACGTCAAGAAATGCCTATGAATTATTCACTTGTTATTGAACCATTTGATGTTTGGGGCTTTGATTATATGGGACCATTTCCTTCTTCTAATGGGTATACACATATTTTAATCGTTGTTGATTACGTTACTAAGTGGGTAGAAGCTATTCCAACTAGTAGTGTTGATCATAACACCTCTATTAAGATGCTTAAAGAAGTTATTTTCCCAAGGTTTGGAGTCCCTAGATATTTAATGACTGATGGTGGTTCAATTTTTATTCATGGTGCCTTTCGTAAAATGCTTGCTAAGTATGACGTTAATCATAGAATAGCATCTCCATATCACCCACAGTCTAGTAGTCAAGTAGAATTGAGTAACAGAGAGCTCAAATTAATTTTGCAAAAGACTGTTAATAGATCTAGAAAGAATTGGTCCAAGAAACTTTGATGATGCATTATGGGCCTATAGAATTGCATATAAAAATCCTATGGGTATGTCTCCGTATAAAATGGTTTATGGTAAAGCATGTCACTTACCTCTTGAACTAGAACATAAGGCATATTGGGCCATTAAAGATCTCAATTATGATTTCAAATTTGCCGGTGAGAAGAGGTTATTTGACATTAGCTCACTTGATGAATGGACAACCCAGGCTTATGAAAATGCCAAGCTGTTTAAGGAAAAAGTTAAAAGATGGCATGATAAAAGGATACAAAAGTGTGAGTTCAATGTAGGTGATTATGTATTGCTATACAACTCTCGTTTAAGATTTTTTGCAGGCAAACTTCTCTCTAAATGGGAAGGTCCTTACGTTATCAAGGAGGTCTATTGTTCCGGTGCCATAAAAATCAACAACTTCGAAGGCTCAAATCCGAGGGTGGTGAATGGTCAAAGAATCAAACATTATATCTCAGGTAATCCCGTAAATGTTGAAACCAATATTATTGAAACCGTAACCCCGGAGAAATACATAAGGGACACTTTCCAGAACGTTTCAGACTCCGAAAAGGAATAGGTATGTGGTACGGTAAGTAAACCGACTCCAAAACAGTTCTAATGGCAATTTTTCTCCGTTTTGGAATATTTAGAAAAATAGGAGAATAAGAAGCAGACCGGAAAGGACACGGGGCTTCCACGAGGGTGGAGGGTGCGCCCTACCCCCCTGGGCGCGCCCCCTACCTCGTGGGCACCTCGTGCGCTTTACGGACTCCGTTTTCTTGCACGATACTTCTTTTGGTCGGTAAAAAATTCATTATATAATCTCCCGAAGGTTTTGACCACCGTATCATGCAAATATCTCTTGTCTTTGTTTCGAGCTGTTTTTCTGATAGATCTAGGTCGTCATGTCGTCTTCAACCTCCCCCAAGGACAAGTTCTTCGAGAAGGTCATCAAGCCCTACCCCGCGGAGGTGCTGCAACACCCTCAAACAATTGAGATGCGTGAGGGGTTGTTGCACATCCACGATGCTGAGGGACCTAGGAGGACCGGAAGCACGGAGGCAAGGCTCGAGGCATTGGAGCAACAAGTTTTCAAGTGTCAGGAGATGGTGGAGCGTGGACTCGACTCCAATCACATTATGATCACGAAGTTCACCAACAAGCACAAGCTGGACGTTAAGGACATTGGGGAGGCCGTCTTCAAGCTTCATGAGAAAATCGAGCACCTCCAATCCCAGATCTATGACCTGCAAAATCAAAATTGTGAGTATGAATATAGATTCAAGAGGATGAGTTTGGCTGCAGATTTGAGGATTCAGGAGACTCGATCATCCTTTTATGATGGTGAGCCTATGCCTTGGAAGAGGGATGACAAGCCTACATCGTCAACAACTCCACCTTCTTCACCAACAAAAAATAACTGATCACACGGGTATGGGCACTCCCATTGGCAACTGCCAAGCTTGGGGGAGTGCCCCGGTATCATATCACCGTCATTTTTATCTTTACCGTTTTTCTTAGTTCGATCCTTTTAGTAATATCTTGATCTAGTAGAATAAAGTTTTAGTATGATCTAGTTGTGAGTTTTGTTTTATGATCCTTCTATGTAATCGAGTCCGTGAGCTATATATAATAAAGATTAGTGTTGAGTCAAGGGCTTGATGATCTTGCTATGATCTTGAGGGAATAAAATAAAAGAGAAGAAATAAATAAAGAAATAAAGAGAGTATATGGACCTTATGGAGAGTAATGACTTCACATATAAAGAGTATGATGAATAAAAGTTGTTGAGAGTTAACAAACATAGTTTTGGTCATCACTGCAATTAATAGGAAGTAATAAAGAAAGAGAGGTTCACATATAAATATACTATTTTGGACATCTTTTATGATTGTGAGCACTCATTAAAGTATGACACGCTAAGAGGTGATGTTGGACAAGGAAGACAACGTAATGGGTTATGTTTTCTTTCATCTGAGATAAATTATATTCTCATGGATCATCCAACATGTTGAGCTTGCCTTTCCCTCTCATGCTAGCCAATTTCTTTGCACCAAGTAGAGATACTACTTGTGCTTCCAAATATCCCTAACCCCGTTTTTGCCATGAGAGTCCACCATACCTACCTATGGATTGAGTAAGATCCTTCAAGTAAGTTGTCATCGGTGCAAGCAATAAAAATTGCTTTCTAAATATGTATGACTTATTAGTGCAGAGAAAATAAGCTTTATACGATCTTGTGATATGGAAGAAATAAAAGCGACGGACTGCATAATAAAGGTCCATATCACAAGTGACAATATAAAGTGACATTCTTTTGCATTAAGATTTTGTGCATCCAACCATAAAAGCGCATGACAACCTCTGCTTCCCTCTACGAAGGGCCTATCTTTTACTTTTATCTTCTACCTTACATAAGAGTCATGGTGATCTTCACCTTTCCTTTTTACATTTTATCCTTTGGCAAGCACAATATGTTGGAAAGATCTTGATACATATAGCTAATTGGATGTGAGTCTTCATGAACTATTATTGTTGACATTACCCTTGAGGTAAAACGTTGGGAGGCAAAACTATAAGCCTCTATCTTCCTCTGTGTCTGATTAAAACTTCATACCCATAAATATTTTGTGAGTGTCAGCAATTGTGAAAGACTAAAAGATGGTTGAGTATGTGGACTTGCTGAAAAGCTATTATATTGACTCTTTCCTATGTTATGATAAATTGCAATTGCCTCAATGACTGGGATTAGAGTTTGTTGGTTCTCAATGAAGTTTATGATTCATACTTGAAATTGTGATTGAATTGTTACTTTAGCATAAGAGATCATATGGCAATATATATATATGTTGCTGTTCTAAGAATGATCATGATGCCCTCATGTCCATATATTATTTTTATCGACACCTCTATCTCTAAACATGTGGACATATTTTTCGATTTTGGCTTTCGCTTGAGGACAAGTGAGGTCTAAGCTTGGGGGAGTTGATACGTCCATTTTACATCATACTTTTATATCGATATTTATTGCATTATGGGCTGTTATTACACATTATGTCACAATACTTATGCCTATTCTCTCTTATTTTACAAGGTTTACATAAAGAGGGAGAATGCCGGCAGCTAGAATTCTGAGCTAGAAAAGGAGCAAATATTAGAGACCTATTCTGCACAGCTCCAAAAGTCCTGAAACTTCACGGAAGTTATTTCCAGAATATATAAAAAAATACTAAGCGCAAGAAGTACCAGAGGGGGGGCCACCCACCAGCCACGAGGGTGGGGGGCGCGCCCTACCCCCCTGGGCGTGCCCCCTGCCTCGTGGGCCCCCTGGTGGCCCTCCGATGCCCATCTTCTGCTATATGGAGTCTTTCATCGAGAAAAAATCATAAGCAAGCTTTTGGGATGAGACTTCGCCACCACGAGGCGGAACCTTGGCAGAACCAATCTAGGGCTCTGACGGAGCTGTTCTACCGGGGAAACTTCCCTCCGAGAGGGGGAAATCATCACCATCGTCATCACCAACGATCCTCTCATCGGGAGGGGGTCAATCTCCATCAACATCTTCACCAGCACCATCTCATCTCAAACCCTAGTTCATCTCTTGTATCCAATCTTTGTACCAAACCTCAGATTGGTACCTGTGGGTTGCTAGTAGTGTTGATTACTCATTGTAGTTGATGCTAGTTGGTTTACTTGGTGGAAGATCATATGTTCAGATCCATTATGCAGATTAATACCCCTCTGATTATTAACATGAATATACTTTGTGAGTAGTTACGTTTGTTCCTGAGGACATGGGAGAAGTCTTGCTATTAGTAGTCATGTGAATTTGGTATTCGTTCGATATTTTGATGAGATGTATGTTGTCATCCCTCTAGTGGTGTCGTATGAAAGTCGACTACATGACACTTCACCATTGTTTGGGCCTAGAGGGAGGCATTGGGAAGTAATAAGTAGATGATGGGTTGCTAGAGTGACAGAAGCTTAAACCCTAGTTTATGCGTTGCTTCGTAAGGGGATGATTTGGATCCATATGTTTCATGCTATGGTTAGGTTTACCTTAATACTTCTGTTGTAGTTGTGGATGCTTGCAATAGGGGTTAATCATAAGTGGGATGCTTGTCCAAGTAAGGACAGCACCCAAGCACCGGTCCACCCACATATCATATTATCAAAGTACCGAACGTGAATCATATGATCGTGATGAAAACTAGCTTGATGATAATTCCCATGTGTCCTCAGGAGCGCTTTCCTTCATACAAGAGTTAGTCCAGGCTTGTCCTTTCCTACAAAAAGGATTGGGCCATCTTGCTGCACCTTATTTACTTTTATTACTTGCTACTCGTTACCAATTACCTTATCACAAAACTATCTGTTACCGATAATTTCAGTGCTTGCAGAGAATACCTTACTGAAAACTGCTTATCATTTCCTTATGCTCCTCGTTGGGTTCGACACTCTTACTTATCGAAAAGGCTATGATAGATCCCCTATACTTGTGGGTCATCATGGTCGGGCATTGAGTCTGATCAATTCACACCTTGTAATACAGGCAAAGAACCCTTCTTTGCTGATCCATTTTGAACTTCTTCACAACTTTGTCAAGGTATGTGCTTTGTGAAAGTCCAATTAAGCATCTTGATCTATCTCTATAGATCTTGATGCCCAATATATAAGCGCTTCACCGAGGTCTTTCATTGAAAAATTCTTATTCAAGTATCCTTTTATGCTATTCATAAATTCAGTATCATTTTCGATTCAATAATATGTCATCTACATATAATATCAGAAATGCTACGGAGCTCCCACTCACTTTCTTGTAAGATACAGGCTTCTCCAAAAGTCTGTATAAAACCATATGCTTTGATCACACTATCAAAGCGTATATTCAAACTCTGAGAGGCTTGCACCAGTCCATAAATGGTTGCTAGAGCGCTTGCACACTTTGTTACACCTTTGGATCGAAAAACCTTCTGGTTGCATCATATACAACTCTTCTTTAAGATATCCATTAAGGAATGCAGTTTTGACATCTGACAGTGTCCTGGACTAGGGGGTACTCACCACGTCATCTCCCGATCTGTTAGATTGGGTCGAGGACCCTCATGGCCGTATACTCATGTGCCAGTTCGGACAGCCGCCGCATACAAGGAAGATTCCATAAGACTTGGCGATCAAGACAAGGACTCCTCCCCACCGGCGTATTCGGCTAGGACTCTTGTTATCCTAGACCTCTGGTGCATTATATAAACCGAGGCCAGGCTAGTCGATAGAGAATATATACATACAATCATACCATAGGCTAGCTTCTAGGGTTTAGCCTCTCTGATCTCGTGGTAGATCTACTCTTGTACTACCCATATCATCAATATTAATCAAGCAGGACGTAGGGTTTTACCTCCATCAAGAGGGCCCGAACCTGGGTAAAACATCGTGTCCCCTGCCTCCTGTTACCATCCGCCTTAGACGCACAGTTCGGGACCCCCTACCCGAGATCCGCCGGTTTTGACACCGACATTGGTGCTTTCATTGAGAGTTCCGCTGTGTGATCGGCAAAAGGATCGATGGCTCGCCTGCAGATCAACTACAACTTCGGCATCTTCGTCACCAGCTCGACTAGTCACCTTGGTTTGACCAAGGACTGCGCCCTACCTCCGATCATCATGTTCGAATGAGGACCTTTATAAACATCAACTCCGATCTCTATCAAGATCATGGAGGAATCATCCAGGGAGCCCGGGGGCTCAACGTCAACATTGCCCTCGGGCGACCGTGCTGTTTTTCTGGACAGCAAACTTGTGTCCGCCGCCACTGCCTCCTCAAGTGTCTTTTTAACGATCGCTTTGGTGGAATTGTGTGGAATTGAGTCTACAACAACCCTAGAAAATTTCGTCGAGTTCCGATGGAGGAATCTCTGGCAATCCACGATATACCAGAGCCCTGTCAAATTTGGATGGGAATCTGGGTGAGTTTAGGGTGTGGTGTCCATCTTCTAGATCGGATGTACTTTGGAAGATCCAACCGTTGATTGGCTGCGGAATTCCTATATATACCACCTCTCAAAATTTCAGCTCGATCCGACCGTCCAAACTCCGGGAACCTTCTGATTAGTGCATCACTTTTCGGATATGTTTTCTGCGTGAAAACGAATCCGACCCGAGTTCATCATTTTTATGAACGGGATTTCGGACATCCCTTTTGAAGGAAGCTTTGTATGGGGTATTGTGTTTTGTTCCTGAACACATCCCACTAAATTTAAGATCTTTTGAAAATAATCTTCACCATCATGTTGGTGTCAAACCAGTCCGGCAATATTGCTCCACGGCTGCCGACCTGTGCTAGACACGTCGTCACTTTGTTGAGCCGAGCTCAACTTCTTCGGATCATCATCTCGGCAAGCCAAACAAGAGTCCGGCATCGTGAAGGATAAATCATCACCAACATCGCCGCCCCACGGATTACACGGAGCAGGCATATCGGCATCGCCGCACGGTCGCTTCATCAAGCCGGCATCGACCACGTCATGACCTGCATCGGCAGGGCCGCACTATTGCTTCTTCAAGCTGGTGTCCATCACGCCGACCTACTTCGACCCATCGGCTGACATCGAGGCTTCGACATCTCGGCTGGACCGGGGGCTTCGCCATCTCTTCATCAACCTACTCCGGACACTTCGGCGTCACTAGCCGACCAACTCCGTCACGTTAGCTGGACCGAGGGCTTTGCCTCGGCGAGCCAACCTTTGCCAGCATTGTCATGCCGTCGTTTTATCGCCCATCAGGCAATGGGTGTGCGGATCGAGTCCCAATTTTGGGAATCACCTTCCTTCGGATTGCTACAACAAATAAACCAGGTGCTATTAATCCCAGTATTTTTTGCTTGTTTGGATTCATTTTTTCCAAGGAATTATTACTTTGGTCTGTCCATCATATGTACATAGGTCTATCAAATGGTGGCCGCATTAACGACAGTCGCATGGTGGTTCGGTCAGTTTCCGTACATAGTCCGGCGAATGCCGCATCCGGAGCTCGGACCGACCTGTGAATTAAGGCTTTGCCACGCCTTTACCGCATCACGCCGACGCCCTGCATCGACATTGACTTTGGCGCCAGGCCAAATTTCTTTTATTACTCACTTTGCATAAATTATTTATTATGCAACGATTTTTTTTAATTATCATTATTACTATTATCTCCGGTTTGCACTGTTTTTTGTGCACGGGAAAATGATCCGGGGACTTCGGCGTCACTCTGCCGGTCTGCATTGACCGTGCTATGTCACCACTTCGGCGTGTCGAGCTCTCCGCTCCGCCACCTCGGGACCGGCTTGGGGGATGGAACCTTGTCCCGCATCAAGTTTGGACCGCGTCATCAATACCGAACACATTAACCAGCTAAGTCGCTTTCATGCTCAAAGCTTTAATTTCTAATTTGTGTTCGGTTCGACCAAGCATTATACTTTTTTGGAAAAAAGTAGCTTGTAAAAAATTTTCCTTGTCCAAACTCTGTTTGTGACGCATAAATTCAAATACCCAATTCATTTGGGGGCTTCCTTCAGGAAGCTTTTCCTCTTGCATATGATTATACTTGTACGGCTTCGTTCCTTGTTCATGTATTACGCCATAATATGCACGATATTGACTTGAGCGATTTGCAAGCTGGGTTGCCTCGCTCCTGTGTTTACCCCTACGTTCCCGATTGTTCTACTAGGGAGTAAAGGGAGCACCTCTGCGATTGTCACGATCGGGTCATCTGAGCCGGACCTCAGACTGGGTGAAGCCGAAAGCTACCGCTCTTATAGTTTTCAATGATGGTCGGCACACAACGGAACTCATGAGTACAAAAAATCTATTGCACTAGTCTCATAATAACAATGAGCACCGAAGAAAGGTATCGGTGGGGGTACTATTTTCTTCGAAGATGCTTCTTACACTTCACAGTAATATAGCATAAGTTCCCTGAGCGCGCTTTGTCTGTTACAGCCTTATGGCCTGATTGCCTGGTTATTGGAAACACCGTCGATATTCTCGACAGATGGAGTACATAGCACTTTTCGGTCCTTGACCGAAGAGGGAGAAGCCGACGGTCGGTTAAGACGCGTTTAAAGTTCGGTTGAACATAGATATGATATAAGTACTTCGGTACATGCAATCATTCTTTTACCAAAGTCACTTGGGGGCTCTTAAATTTATATGAGCTGTTTTATGATAAGTGTTCTTCTTCTTAGTCGTTGCAAAGTTTTATTATTATTATTATTATTATCTATCACTCCTTTTTTCGACACGAGCGTGTGGTCACTAGCCGGGGAGCCTAATTTCTCTCTCCAAACCGACAGGGTTTAGTTTGCTAAACTGGCGTAATGAGAAGTACTCCGCATTCGATATAGGAGGTTGAAGGCGTAGGCAGACCCGCTTGAAGTCTTGAGATAGGATGTGTCATGTTAAAGCACGACAGAAGCACTTTTTTTCAAGTCCAATTTTCGGATTGGCACCGAACACTTGATCTAGTTCGGACATTAAACTTTTGAATAAGTTTTTTGGCTTTTCGAGCCTATGACACTTTTAAACTATTTGTGCGTTTCCAGCATTAGTCTCGCAGTGCAACGCCGGACACCTTTAGGGATTCGGCAAAAACATTCTCAGACATTGCTATATATGCATCGGTTTCGAATTGTGTCTTCGGTCAATAGTTGGGTTGCCCGGCTCCTGTGCTTACCTCCTACGTTCCGCTTTGTTCGGGTAGGTATGCAAAGGGAGAACCACTGTGATTATGCTTCCAGCTCGCATGGTCAAGCACCTCGGTGGAGAAAGCCAAAAACTGACTGTCACAATAGGCGTAAACTGGTCAGCGATCCGATGACGGTGTTAAATGACGGGCCATTCATAACAATGGCCGAAGTGTTTACGGCTTGACCTCGACTGTCGCCGAACACTACCGGGGGCTATTAACCGGCCTCCCAAACTAAATCCTCGATATTTTTCTCTTACATTAGAGCTGAGGTTTCATGATCATGATTAGTATGACAACCCAAAGAAAGGAACCGATAGCGGGACTATTTTCTTTGGAAGACATTTCTTATGTTAAATAACAATATAACATATCTCTCTGCGTACCTTTGTTTATAAAACCGTATGGCCAGATTGCCTTGTTGGTCGTAAATCTTTGCCCTCATAAAGGCTTTATAAAGTAGGACAAACACTCCTCGGTTACTGGCCGAGGAGGTGGAAGCCGATGGTCGTTCAACAAAGTTTTGTACAATGTGGATCCGAACATTAAATGACGTAAAGTACTTGGATACATAGAGTCATTACACATAATTTGTGATTTTACTATGGATATCGATCCTTAATTCGGCCACCCGTGCCCGCATTAAGGCTCGGGGGCTACTGGGCTTCGGGCTTATTATTTACAAATATTAAAAGGGCACATCGATCCCTGATCTGGTGTTGCCACCCAACCAGTGTCTAGGGGGCTACTGCATTGCCTGTCCAATGCAGAAAATTTCAAGTGTAATACAGTTTCCGAGGAGATTTTGATCCTCAGGTTGGTCGGCCGCACCCAACCTGAGTCTCGAGGACCGAGCACGCTGCTTTTTGTGTCCCGAAGTATTCTGCCGAGCTAGGACTTGATCCTCAGACAGATTTTGCAAATCAACCTGAGTCTCAGCGGCTACTGGGATCAGCAGTCTTATGTCATCCTTCATGTGCATCTCGAGTTTTAGACCGATACACACCTTGAGGGCTACTGGCTGTATATCTCGGCAGAGAATAAATTGCACCAATCAAAAATATTGACAAAAAATCGGCCCACAGTTGGGGTGGTGCACCACCTCGGAAGCAGTCGGCATAAAGCTCGGGCGCTAGTGGCTGGCTCCATAGAGGGCATTTCCAGCATTAAGCTCGGCTAAACTCCTTTCAAACTTCTTTGAACCAAGGTGATATGACACCTCGGATATAGTCCGGCGTTGGAGCCGGATACAATCCGGCGTTGGAGTTGGATACATAGTCCGGCGTTGGAGCTCGGATACATTCCAGCGTTGAGCTCGGAAAGCGGTCCGGCGTTGCTGCTCGGCTGCAAAAGATACCTCGAATGCAGTCCGGCGTTGGAGCTCGGACGCAAGAGGACTGAGGGAGTCCTGGATTAGGGGGTGTTCGGATAGCCGGACTATACCTTCAGCCGGACTCCTGGACTATGAAGATACAAGATTGAAGACTCCGTCCCGTGTACGGAAGGGACTTTCCTTGGCGTGGAAGGCAAGCTTGGCGATACGGATATGAAGATCTCCTACCATTGTAACCGACTTTGTGTAACCCTAACCCTCTCCGGTGTCTATATAAACCGGAGGGTTTTAGTCCGTAGGACAACATACACATCAACAATCATACCATAGGCTAGCTTCTAGGGTTTAGCCTCTCCGATCTCGTGGTAGATCTACTCTTGTACTACCCATATCATCAATATTAATCAAGCAGGACGTAGGGTTTTACCTCCATCGAGAGGGCCTGAACCTGGGTAAAACTTCGTGTCCCTTGTCTCCTGTTACCATCCGGCCTAGACGCACAGTTCGGGACCCCCTACCTGAGATCTGCCGGTTTTGACACCGACATTTGTGCTTTCATTGAGAGTTCCTCTGTGTCGTCGTCAGGCTTGATGGCTCCTACGATCATCAATAGCGATGCAGTCCAGGGTGAGACCTTCCTCCCCGGGTAGATCTTCGTCTTCGGCGGCTTCGCACTGCGGGCCAATTCGCTTGGCCGTCTGGAGCAGATCGAAAGCTACGCCCCTGGCCGTCAGGTCAGATTTGAAAGTTTAAACTACACGGCTGACATCCGCGGGGACTTGATCTTCGACGGATTCGAGCCACTGCCGAGCGCGCCACACTTTCACGACGAGCATGATCTAGCTCTGCCGCCGAACAGTGCCCTAAAGGCCGCACCCGCATCGGCTCCGACCCTTAATTCGAAGCCAACTGCGCCGATCGAGGATGGGCGTTTGGACACCACCTCAGGGGCTGCGACCCCAACGGCGATTGAGCCGAACACTAGCCCCATACTCTGCGAGACTCGTGACTCCAAGGAGCCGGACTCCTCTCCGGACTCCGAACCCTCCGCGCCCCTGCCGATCGAATCCGATTGGGCGCCGATCATGGAGTTCACTACCGCGGACATCTTTCAGCACTCGCCTTTCGGCGATCCTGAAGTCACTGAAGTCTCTCTCTTTATCAGGAGAGCCCTGGCCGGATTACGGTCAGCAAGGTTGGGGTACGGACGATGAAGAAATTCAAAGCCCACCCACCACCCACTTTGTAGCCACTGTCAACGACTTAACCGACATGCTCGACTTCGACTCCGAAGACATCAACGGTATGGACGCCGATGAAGGAGATGATGAAGAACTAGCGCCTACTAGGCCCTGGAAAGCCACCTCGTCGTATGACATATACATGGTGGACACCCCAAAAGAGGGAGATGGTGATGGAACAGCGGAGGATGACCCCTCCAAGAAACAGCTTAAGCGCCGGCGTCAGCGGCGCCGCTCAAAATCCCGCCAAAACAAACACGGTGATTCCAGCACGATAGATAATAATACTCCGAAAAGCACCAAAGAAAACCCCCTCCAGAAAGATTTAGCACAGGAGGATGGAGAAACCAGCCCTCATGAGAGAGCGGCAGACAGAGAGGTCGAGGACGATAATTATGTGCCTCCCTCCGAAGACGAGGCAAGCCTCGACGACGACGAATTCGTCGTGCCAGAGGATCCCGTCGAGCAAGAGCGTTTTCAACGCAGGCTTATGGCCACGGCAAGAAGCCTCAAGAAAAAACAGCAACAGCTTAGAGCTGATCAAGATTTGCTAGTCGACAGATGGACTGAAGTCCTTGCGGCCGAAGAGCATAAACTCGAACGCCCCTCCAAGAGCTACCCAAAGCGCAGGTTGCTACCCCGATTAGAGGAGGAAGCACTTGATGCGGCCGACCGACCACCTCGTGGCCGCGACAGAGAGGCCTCTCGGCCCTCCACTCAAGCCGCACCCCGTACCAAGGCACGGGAATATGCGCCGGACTTACGAGACATGTTGGAGGACAAGGCAAGGCAAACAAGATCGATCTACGGATCGCATGGGCACCCCACGGCTCGAGACAATAACCGTCACGCCGGCCACAAATTCGGCAGGGCCAAACACAGTAGACAAGGCTCATTAGAGCTACGTCATGATATACCCAGTACAGAGGCGCCGCACACCCACTTTGCTTTACAGACGAAATAATGGATCATCAAATCCCTGAGGGTTTCAAACCCGTAAACATCGAATCATATGATGGCACAACAGATCCTGCGGTATGGATCGAGGATTATCTCCTTCATATCCACATGGCCCGCGGTGATGATTTCCACGCCATCAAATACCTCCCACTCAAGCTTAAAGGACCAGCTCGGCATTGGCTTAACAGCTTGCCAATAGGATCAATCAGTTGTTGCGAGGACCTCGAAGCCGCATTCCTCGACAATTTTCAGGGCACTTATGTGCGACCCCCAGACGCCGATGACCTAAGTCACGTAATTCAGCAGCCAGAGGAATCGGCCAGGCAATTCTAGACACGGTTCCTAACAAAGAAAAATCAAATAGTCGAATGTCCGGACGCTGAGGCCCTAGCAGCCTTCAAGCACAATATCCATGATGAGTGGCTGGCCCGGCACCTTGGACAGGAAAAGCCGAAATCTATGGCAGCACTCACGGCACTCATGACCCGCTTTTGCGTGGGAGAAGACAACTGGCTTGCACGTAGCAACAATATGACCAAGAACCCTGGTAATTCGGACACCAGGGACAGTAGTGGCAGGTCGCGTCGCAGCAAGCAGAAGCGCCGCATTAACGGCGACAATGCTGAGGATACGGCAGTTAATGCCGGATTCAGCGGAAAAAGCCATTCAAAAGGAATCCTAGGGGCCCGTCCAGTTTGGACCGAATACTCGACCGCTTGTGCCAGATACATGGCACCCCTGAAAAGCCGGCCAATCACACCGACAGGGATTGTTGGGTGTTCAAGCAGGCAGGCAAGTTAAACGCTGAAAATGAAGACAAGGGGCTGCATAGAGATGATGACGAGGAGCCCCGGCCGCCGAACAACAATGGACAGAAAGGTTTTCCCCCACAAGTGCGGACGGTGAACATGATATACGCAACCCACGTCCCCAAAAGGGAGCGGAAGCGCGCGTTAAGGGACGTATACGTGGTAGAGCCAGTCGCCCCAAAGTTCAACCCATGGTCCTCCTACCCGATCACCTTTGATCGAAGGGACCATCCCACTAGCATCCGTCATTGCGGATTCGCCGCATTGGTTCTAGACCCAATTATTGACGGATTTCATCTCACTAGAGTCCTTATGGACGGCGGCAGCAGCCTAAACCTGCTTTACCAGGATACAGTGCAGAAAATGGGCATAGATCCCTCGAGGATTAAGCCCACCAAAACGACCTTTAAAGGCGTAATACCAGGTGTAGAGGCCAACTGTACAGGCTCAGTCACACTTGAAGTGATCTTCGGATCTCCGGATATTTTCCGAAGCGAGGAGTTAATCTTCGACATAGTCCTATTTCGTAGTGGTTATCACGCACTGCTCGGGCGAACCGCATTCGCTAAGTTCAATGCGGTACCGCACTACGCATACCTTAAGCTCAAGATGCCAGACCCTCGAGGAGTAATTACGGTCAATGGAAACACCGAACGCTCTCTCCGAACGGAGGAGCACACGGCGGCCCTTGCAGCGGAAGTACAAAGCAGCCTCTCCAGGCAGTTCTCCAGTCCGGCCACTAAACGACCGGACACCGTCAAGCGCGCCCGGAGTAACCTACAACAAGACCGCCTGGCACGATCCGAGCAGGCATAGCAATGCGGCCCCAACCCCAACCCTCGCAAAAAGGCGATGCCAGTACTTCGCGTACATAACTACGCTCTAGAGATACCATGGGTACAGGGGGAGGGGCACCATCACGGCACGCCCAAAACACGACTTAAACCGTACCAGGGGCTGCCGATTTTTTAATTCTCTTACTTTCAGGACTCCATCCTTCGGAAGGCATGTTCGGCAGTTCAATTGCCGCACAAATGATGCAAGAACTAGGGAAGCAGACAAGCCACGCCGCATTACGGAACTCCCAGGTGGTCTCTATCACGAGCAGTATACCTGTTCCGCATACTATTCCGCAGCTTGCCCCTGGAACGGACATGTTAACTAGTCCAACCTTCCACTTATCGCATTATTTGTATCATTCTGCTTCGATCGCAGCCCTTTTTAATAAACAATGCATAGCTTTCGTCTATTT
>NC_053028.1:213632615-213657586 GCF_003073215.2 Triticum urartu | reverse complement strand
CCGGCAAGGCCCGGTGAGCGACAAGCTCCCGGACGCGACAAGACAACGACCGCGGCAAGGCGCTTGCCGCGGCAAGTCACCACTCTGTGCCCGCGCTCCAGCACATCCACCAACGTGTCGCTCTGGGACCCCTCCAGGCGTACGTGCCGGGAGGCTGTGCAGCCAGCGGCGCGCGGTGGCAAGCGGCGCTGACAAGATTGCCATCGTGGCGAGCGGTGGCGTCCCTGACGGTCCCTTTTGCACTATTTAGGCGACACAGACGGGCATTTAATGCCCTTATCCCCTGCCGTCAGGGTTAGGTATGATACACTGTAGCAGGTAGCTGTACCTACCGCAGCACCTTTCCATTTTTACCCTTAGTCTCCGTTGCCACCTGCCGGTGACCCCTTGAACATATAAAAGGAGGCCCGTGTGCAACGTAGAGGGGGGAGGAAGGGAACATTCACGCTCGGTCTCGTTAGCTGCTGGAGTGTACTGTAGCACTCCGCGCTCCCGAGTAAGAACTCAATACAAACCACAAAGCAGGAGTAGGGTTTTACGCATCCGTGCGGCCCGAACCTGGGTAAACCGCTCGTGTGCTTCGCCTCGATCCGCTCTTCGTGCGACCTCCGCCCCCGCCGAACCGAAAGGGACTCGGCCCGCCGGTCCCATAGGTGCTCGTGGATCAGTACCCCGGCAGCAGTGCATATTAGATTTTTCAAAAGTCAAATGTGTGTATGTTTGACACCGCTTATAGTAGAAACTATCAACATCTACAATATCAAATAAATAAAGTATAAAAATACATTTCATTGTAGGTCCAATGATACTAATTTTGTATTCTGGATGTTGGTATATGCTTCTACAAACTTGGTCTAAAAGTAACTTGTTCGATTTTCGAAACAACTTAGTACAAACTACATTTTCAAAAACAAAAAGTATGACTATGTAACACAATCATTGTTGCCTAACCATGCATGCGCCGAGTACTACCGATGAACTTTATTATAAAGTAGAGATGATACCCCGACCGTTGCCACGGGAATTGTTTGCAACTATTTCAATGACATTTTTATGCAACATTAGTATTTGTATTAACAATATAAGAATCAAAACTGGAACAAGGCGAGTCAGTACCTAGGCTCAGCTGCACCCGCGTTAAACAGACAATTCAAAAAAAAACTAGAAAAATTCAAAAAAATCTGAATTTTTTTATGGAAGATAATTTGGTGCGTGCGGTGCGCTCTAAATTTCAGATAATTTGGACATCTAAATAGCTCTCGTTAAAAAAACAAATTTAGGGTTTGTGAAAAAGTTTACTGTTCATGTACTGTTCTGACCCAATTTGTTTTTTTGCTGAAAGTTACTCATATGTTCAAATGATCTGAAATTTGGAGCATACCTCACACACCAAACTATCTTTCATGCAAACAAATTGGATTTTTTGAATATTTTTAGTACTTTTTTTTCTGAATTTTCTCTTCACCAGGTGCAGATGAGCCTAGGCTCAGAACTGAATATTCGTCAAAACTAAAATAATATAATTTATTGTAGAATATTTAATGAGTATGCGTACCATGCATGGTGCATGTTAATGTATCTCTTCCCATGCATGGAAGCATGGTGAGTTGGCATAGTTTCACATTAAGTGAACTACTTGTTAATGTGGGCATTTTCTTATGCATGGTGACATGGTGAGTTAGCATATAGTTGCATCTTGAAGGAATTAGAGTTAGTGAGGATCAACTATTTAGGTATATAATATGAGTCCAGTAAAGGACGGTCTATGAAATGTTACTTAATATAGAAACAATTGTGAGATACAAGATCGATTCGCTACTCGCATGAGTGAAACCGTAGTTGATAAGGAGAAACCATTGAATCCATAGTTCTAAGCCAGTCGTATACAAACCAAAGAACTCTAGTATTACGATGACCCCAAAATGCCTATACCCAGGAATAGTAATTTTCTAAAACATCACTTTTTACAAAGATGTCAATAATCACACCAACTTGGTGCAATTAAAGACCACCTCTTTTACATAATGGATATATGATTTCCCCCCCAAAAAAATTCATCACCACATAGCCAAATGGCCCAACAAAGCACCCAAAGCCAACTGTTTGTAATAGACATGACTATCACTCTAGCCATGTGTATTTACTTCTTAAACATGCAACTTTGGTCAATTAAAACCACAAAGTTGTCATACTATGAAATTTTTTGCATACCAAATTTTGATTATCGTAATTATTACCGCACAACTCCGAGATCACAACGGCACTAGGACACGTGAGAACAACCTCGCCCATCTTCTTCCCGATTGGTACCACCAAGACGCATCCTCCCCCCTCTCCCTTTCTTCGTTCCACTTATCCTATGGCTAATCTATTGTCATTTTTTTCCTCCAGCTTTGTCTATGGCGTCAAATTAGGGTGCCACCGTGCGCCGATAAGGCCATCATCTAACCCTGAGGGGAGTTCCTTATCCCTCGAGCCAACAATATGCCTCCCTTTTGTCATTGTCACATGTCATCATCATTGTCGCCACTTCTATGGTCCTTCTCCCTCTTCCTCTTCCTCCTGACACTTTTCCTCTTTTCTCTCCTCCTTCCCGTATTACTCCTCCCACTGCTTATCGCGCCCAGGACAACAACATGAGTAGAGCAGTTCGGACGCTAGCCAAGACTTCTTACCCAATGTAACTAGATAGTTTTCGCAAAAAAATGTAACTAGATAGTTCAATATTTTTTTAGATAAATGATTCGATTTTTAAGTTGATCTATATCATTTTGTGTCATCCAGATCAGAGTTAGATCAGTTTCGAGACGATCGACAAGGGAAGAGGAAGAGGGTTGGTTTGATCACTGGTTGGCAACCTACCGCGTGGACAGTATATGTTTCTAGCTAGGCTGGAATCGGGTAATTTAAAGGCAAACGATGAGGTTCAAGAACCATACTGTTACAGAAATGCATAGCTAAGAATCTACCGTCGCGCAAACCATGCCGCCCACGTTTTAAAATCACCTACTAGTATTTTTCATCTTTTTTTTTGGCGAAACGATTACATCGTCTAGCTTGGATCAGCAAATTAAGTGTCGACATCTTGCTTGCACAAGCATACGCACATATCCTACTTGGTGTAGTATATACACACATACGGCCGGCCGCGGCTGCTAGGTGCTAGCGATACATGGAACCTAGCTTCTTAGCAATTAAGTAGGACTACTTGTCCATGAAATCCAGTCGCTGGATGTATATCGCCCGTACATATATTTGTAGAAGCGTAGACGGGACTTGGCTGCTGCGTTGTGTGTGTTCAAGTCCTGAAGATTATTGTTCTGTCACACATCAAGAATTGAAAGGTCAATCTGTAGAATTGCATGCATTACATATGTTGTCCAGTAGGTACGCACGCGGCTCGGTTTTTTTTTTACTATCCCACCCGTCAGTCCATCTAGGCCAAACTGCCAGTCCATGGCCCCATGTGATATATCGCGCGAAGAGCATTGTGCTCGTTTTCCTCCCTTCTCTCTGAAAAAATAACAACGGGGGTGCCGAGTCAGAAAGTTGGAATAACATTCACCCGGTTGGCAGCCTGCACGGCAAGTCTATGGGTTCAGATGTAAACAAAAGGTAGAAATGTTTTGATGCGGTCAACCATACCCTTCGAGAAACATGTTAATTAGTAGTAGTAAGATGAACCATAGTACTCCCTCCGTAAAAAAAATACTCATTTAGATCGTTAAAGTACTATTATATTTCTTTACGGAGGAGTAGTAGGTACTAACTGTTGGAGAAGAGTCAATTGCAAGAAACTACCACATTTATGGCTAGGTTTGCGAAAAACCACTAAGTCGCTAATCCGTTGCAAAAAAAACACTGTAATTTCTCTAATCTTATTACAAAAGCACTGATCGGGTAATTTGGTACGTTTGATCGCTTTCTGACAAATGGAACCTCATTGTAAGGATCTGACATGGCAAAAAATTAACATGCACACCCCTGAAACAAAAAAAGAAAACGCAATCAGCCACTGCTCCCGATTTGGGCTGCCCAAGCAGAGCAGCAACACGCGGCATGGGGCTCGTCGCCGGGGAGCACAGGGCATGGGTAGAGTCGCGCGGCTGATGCGGCAGTCGGCGACGGAGCTGGCCGGGCGAGTGGGCCGCGCCTCGTCCCTGCGGTTCGTCTCCTGCTGCCGCGGCTCGCCTCTGCTTGCTCCAGTGATGCACGCCGCTGCTTGCGCTCCCGCATGGCGCGCCGCCGTGCTGGTTTCTTGATGTAGTGATGCACGCCGCCACCAGCACTCGAGCTATGCGTGGTGGCGCCGCTGCTTGCAGCCTTGTTGCGCGCCGCCGTTTTCCCCAACCGGCCCGACGTCCTCTCTGCACGCCACCTCCCCAACGGCTCTCTGCGGGCATCATCCTCCGCTCTGCGGCCGTCCGCGCAGACGAGGTCCGCCTCCAAAGCCTCTTCAAGGAAGCCGCTAGTGCTCGGCGTGCTGGACATCGGCGGCGTCAAGCGGCGGGCAGTGCGGCTTCCCAGAAGGGCGGTGACTCATCGGCGGCGCAGCAAGTCATCGACGAGCACCGCGCCTCCTTCGACCATGACGATGGAGGAGCGGCGACAGGACGATGGTCGGTGATCTATTGGACATGCAGGCGGCAGGGGTCAGCCGTGACCGCGCCGCCGCCAACACACAACTCGTCGACACGCGGGGGGAGGGGAGGGTCTGATTGCTTTTCTTTTTTTAGATCTAGGGGTGTTTGTGTTATTTTTTTGCTAAGTCAGTACCTTACAATCTAGCCCCACTTGTAAGAAAGTGATTAAACAAGCCAAATCATCCGATCAGTGTTTTTTGCAACGACTTAAGTGATTTTGCGGTGTTTTTTGCAACGGATTAGCGACGCCGTAAATGTGATGGTTTCTTGCAATTGACTCTGTTGGAGAAAGGCATAGCTCCAGTAAAGGAAGAAGAACACAATCTCAAACCACTGTCCAGACAAGAACTGAACCACGAACCTGCTTAGCTAGAGTAGCCTGGAAACGAAAGCGAAAAAGATGAATCAACAGTCGACGTCCCTAAGTAAAGATAGAAAACTACCTTTCCCAAGGATAAACCCCTAACCTGGCGACTTGTCACACAAGCTAGCTAGCCAACTTGGCGTGGAAAAGCGTGTGGCACATTCCAAAGAAGTTACGTAGCTGCCTCGAAGCTAGCCCAGCCTAGAACTTGATTCACGATAGTAACATGTACCCACGAGCTGCACCGCACGTATTGCCGTTTTCGACCAGAAACTCAAGGAACAAAGGAACCGTCGACCATGCATTAGTTTCAACGCTCACAGTTTATATAATCCCATGCCCATGCCCAATCGCAGCTCACAACTCGCAAGTCACCAACGCACGAGCCGTAGCAGACGCACACGTAAGCCCCGTCCTCGAATTTATTGGACACGCCGGGCGATCGTACGCCCACCCGTAGCCATAGGCTTGTAGCTCAGCTTCGCTTGCTATAAAGCCAGCCATGTCCCTTCCTCCTCAGCTCAAACCATCCAGCCTCCAGAGCCACCACCGCACCATCGCGAGTCGTCGCATCCTCCCCTCCTCCACGTGCAGCACCAGCAGCAGCCTCCCGTCGTCTTCGCTCTCCGCCGGCCGTCCGGGGCGACGCTGTGCTCGTGCTCTCGGTGGCGGCAGGCAGCTCGTCGTGCGGTGCGCGTCCGTTGGGCCGTCTGAGGTGGTTCCTGCTAGCAGTAGCATCGGCGGAGGCGGTGCTTCTTCCGACATGGCAGGGAAGGGCGGTGCTTCGGTGCGCGTCAAGGCGGTGGCGACGGTTAAGGTCACCGTCGGCGGATTCCTCGATGGGCTGAGGCCGTCCAGGACCATGGACGATGTGAAGGACCTCATCGGCAGGTCCATGGAGCTCGAGCTCGTCAGCGCCGAGCTTGACGCCAGTAAGTATACCATGTCCTGGAACATTGACATGCATGCACGCATATACTTTTGCATGGTTTTGTAAACTAATTTTGGTCTATAAAAAAGGCACAACTTTAGTTTATCGTGGTGAAAATGCAACCTGCACCATTTCGTGGCCCAAATTAAGATCTTATCAGGCGAAGGCATTATAAGGACAACACCACAAAGAAAATTCAAACGGTCGACCGGCCTGTGGGACAGCTAAACACGGTAGTAGAATTAATTGATCGACGGACAAATGAATAAATGAATCAACTAACTACTCCTATATAGCTAACAGATGTGCTATTGAAGCAAAGGCCAGAGATCGACGGGTGCGCAAAAATCATCCATCGATCATAGAGATGCACAAGTTGCCTGGAGGAAAAATCATCAGTCGTTTTCTACAATTTATTTCGTTTGGTTCGACTAGTTTTCACACTTTTTTCCTGTTATAAGACAATAACTTACTCGTTCTTTTTGAGGTAAAATCTAGTACTGTACTACGCTCTCAGTCAACTTGAGCGGCGATACAATTTGTTATAAAAAGTCAACCATAGATTAAGTGACCAGTCCTAATTGAGTTACTACCAAAACAAGTATATTTATGGATAAACCATAGCAGGTTGAGACGCTGTGTTAGCAGCCCTCGTTAATTTCGTCATGCAAAACGTCATAAGCTGGAAAGGTTTAAAAGTACTATTGGTGCGACTTTGTCCCTCCTCTTATCTCAGTAGGAATTTTTGTTCGACTTAGATCGGTGCAAAGACCCTCATGCCACTATATATCCTTTTTTTTGCCCTGCCACTATATATCCCGACTAGAGTAATAACGACCCATTTCACCTTGTTTGAACCATTCTTTTTTTACTTGTTTGATGCATGCATGGTCATCACCTAGTATTACATCTGATTGCGAAAATTAAAACTTTGTAAAAACAAACCTGGTCACCCGTGCGCGTATAGCAGCTTGCAAGTTCAGCTGTGTCATGGAGTACTGCTTGATGCTAATCGCGCTATGAATGCAGAGACGGGGAAGGAGAAGCCGACGATCAAGAGCTACGCCCACAAGGTGGCCGACAACGACCTCCACGTCGTCACCTACGAGGCCGACTTCAACGTGCCGGCGGGCTTCGGCCCCGTCGGCGCCGTGCTGGTCGCCAACGAGCACGGCACGGAGATGTTCCTGGAGGACGTGAAGGTGGTCACGGCCGGCGGCAACTCCGACGTCATCCGCTGCGACTCCTGGCTGCCGCCCAAGTCCGGCGACGCCAAGCGCGTCTTCTTCGCCAACAAGGTAAGGAACCAAGTCAAGTCAGTCGCCTTGCCTTTCATCGGGAAGGTCTCCTCAGCTAACGTGCGAACGCGATCTCCGTGGAATTTTTTACCTTGAACGAGACTGGATCGACCGGAGATTAGGCCAAGTCGCTGTAGTTTAATTAGGGCTTTAGGCTATATGATCATCTGATAACTGTGCGTGGAACCATAAGTATGGCAGATTTGACGTGCATGGTCAGTTCTCGAATTTAAGGCACGTCAAGTCTCGTTATTTCGCATTAGATGCACGGCGATCTGCGCTGGGCATGGAGGCAGACAGGCAGTCGAGAGCTAGTGGTGTCCAGGCTTCCACGCGATCACTGCACATGGAGCAACCGTGTGCACGTATACATTGCCTTTTTAGAACGTGCATATCGTGACTTGGTTGCGTAAAAAGTTGGCAGGACACGCCCATGATCTCCCCGATAAGTACGTACCGTACGTACGTGGCCCACCCGTACGAGTTTCCAACCCGTGCGCGTGTGGCCCCCCAGGAGCTGCAGCTTGCTTGAATGAAAATAAAACGACATGCTAGAATCATCACTCGAAACAAACTATTGCCTCTCAGTATACTGTATAAAGAAAAGTAACTTTTGGCTGAAATTTGTGAACGTGGATCAACCGTGCAGCCTTACCTGCCGGGCCAGACGCCTCCGGGTCTCCAGGGCTACCGGAAGAACGACCTCGCCAAGAAGCGCGGCGACGGCACCGGGCAGAGGAAGGCCACCGACCGGGTCTACGACTACGACCTGTACAACGACCTCGGCTCCGGCGAGGAGCTCGGTGCCGCCGGCGCCCGCCCCGTCCTCGGCGGCAACAAGCAGTTCCCCTACCCGCGCCGCTGCCGCACCGGCCGCCCCCGCTCCACCAAAGGTACGCACACCACAAAGTCTCAAGAGATACGACGTACGTAACACACATCGTGCATGCATGCGCGTGTAGTGTACCACAGGGTGTAACTCGTGCTATGTGCGTGCGTGCGCGCGTACGTGCAGATCCGCAGTCGGAGACGAGGAGCGGCGACGTGTACGTGCCGAGGGACGAGGCCTTCTCGGAGGAGAAGAACGTGCAGTTCTCGGTGAAGACGCTGCAGTCGGTGCTCCACGCGGCGGTGCCGGCCGTGCAGTCCACGCTCATCGACCCCAACCAGGGCTTCCCCTCCTTCTTCGTCATCGACAAGCTCTTCGAGGACGGCGTCGAGCTGCCGCGCGCCGAGGACCTCGGCTTCCTCCGCGCCGCCGTGCCGCGCCTCCTCGAGTTCCTCCGCGACGGCCCCGGCGACAAAGTCCTCCTCTTCGACGCCCCCGCAAATGTCCAGAGTACGTTCCTAGTACCTTGTTTCTTCCTAACTTCCATATGCACGTGCATGCCAAGTAGCAAAAATGGAGTTTTTCATGCAATGCACGAACCTAATTAGTAAATGCGTGTCGATTGCCGAATGCAGAGGACAAGTTTGCGTGGTTGCGGGACGAGGAGTTCGCCAGGGAGACGCTCGCCGGGATCAACCCGTACGCCATCGAGCTTGTCAAGGAGTTTCCTCTCAAGAGCAAGCTCGACCCGGCGGTGTACGGCCCGGCTGAGTCGGCGATCACCGCCGAGCTGCTGGAGGCGCAGATGGGGCACACCATGACGGTGGCCGAGGCGGTGAAGAGCAAGAGGCTCTTCATGCTCGACTTCCACGACCTGTTCCTGCCCTACGTGCACAAGATCCGCGCCCTGCAGCACACCACCATGTACGGCTCCCGCACCATCATGTTCCTCACTGACGACGGCACGCTGCGCCTCCTCGCCATCGAGCTCACCCGGCCGGCCTCACCCACGATGCCGCAGTGGAGGCAGGTGTTCACCTCGTCCACGGACACCACCAAGTCCTGGCTGTGGCGGATGGCCAAGTCCCACGTCCGCGCCCACGACGCCGGCCACCACGAGCTCGTCACCCACTGGCTGCGCACGCACTGCGCCGTCGAGCCCTACATCCTCGCCGCCAACAGGCAGCTCAGCGAGATGCACCCCATCTACCAGCTGTTGCGCCCGCACTTCCGCTACACCATGCGTATCAACGCGCTCGCGCGCTCCGCCCTCATCAACGGCGGCGGCATCATCGAGCTCACCTTCTCCCCGCAGAGGTACGCCATGGAGCTCAGCTCCGTCGCGTACGACAAGCTCTGGCGCTTCGACATGGAGGCCCTCCCCGCCGACCTCGTCCGTAGGGGCATGGCGGAGGAGGACCCCACGGCGGAGCACGGCCTCAAGCTCGCCATCAAAGACTATCCGTTCGCCAACGACGGGCTCCTCATCTGGGACGCCATCAAGGGCTGGGTTCAGGCGTACGTTTCCAGCTACTACCCGAACAACGCCAGCGTCACGGGCGACGCGGAGCTGCAGGCGTTCTGGACGGAGGTGCGAACAGAGGGACACGGCGACAAGAAGGACGCGCCGTGGTGGCCTAAGCTGGACACGCCGGAGAGCCTCGCGCACACGCTCACCACCATCATCTGGGTCGCCGCGGCGCACCACGCGGCGGTCAACTTCGGGCAGTACGACTTCGGCGGCTACTTCCCGAACCGCCCCTCCATTGCGCGCACCAACATGCCGGTGGAGGAGCCTGTGGACGCCGCCGCCTTCGAGAAATTCCTGGACAACCCCGACCAGGCGCTCCGAGAATGCTTCCCGTCGCAGGTGCAAGCAACGCTGGTGATGGCGGTGCTGGACGTTCTGTCTAGCCATTCCCCCGACGAGGAGTACCTCGGAGGGATGGAGACTGCCCCGTGGGGCAACGACACCGCGGTGCGGGCGGCGTACCTGAGGTTCAACGAGCAGCTTAAGGCGGTGGAGAGAATCATCGACGGAAGGAACAAGAACAGGAAGCTGAAGAACCGGTGTGGCGCCGGCATCGTGCCGTACCAGCTCATGAAACCATTCTCGCAGCCCGGCGTCACGGGCAAAGGCATCCCCAACAGCACCTCCATCTGATCAAACAAAGCTCCAACAAAAACGATTTCCTTTAATCTAGCAGACTTGTTGTCCGTTATTTAATGTATTTGTTTATAAGCTTGACACTTCACACGTGTACTCTATATGTATATCCATTCTAATAGATTTTACTGATCTCATTCTTGACTGAACTGAATTTATTTATTGTGGATTTTACAACTTTGGTACTCTCTCCATTTCTTTTAATTTTGGATATAAGATTTGTCTCAAGAAAAATATTACCGCCACAAATGATCGTCCCCTACACTGATGCTGAAGTTAGATTTGGTGAAAGCCTTCGACTCCATCAACTGGTGCACCATGCGGCGGATCATGGGGGTGTATGGATTCACGGCGTTCTGGTGTGACCGGATGGTTCTCATTTTCACTATGTTTTGACAACCCTATTTAATTTCTAGTATATATCAAATTATTTGTCCCCCCACAAAAAATAATTATTTGTCGAAACAACCACATCAACATTGTAAGCAACCCTCCCCCCACACCCCCAACAAAGAAGAATTAAAAAATACTGTAAGAATTTTCTATACACAAAAAAAATTATACGAGTACTCAGCATAAAAGTAACATTTTGCTTTCTTTAGAGGTCCTCCCGAAAAAACCTAGCCGCTGCCACCATAGATTGGTTCCCCCTCCTCCGGCTGGCCCCGCCGGTGTCAGGAGGAGTGGGGAACCCGATCTATGAGTGGAGTTCTTCATAACAATAATGTTTTCATTAGATTGATTTTGAGTTTTGGGTAGTTGTCTTCTTCCTTAGAGATAGCATTGTCTACAATAAGTAATCTTCGTCCCTTCGTTCGACGACGAGATCTTCCCGACGTCGTTTAGGTATGGTCCTTCTGATCTTACTTTGCCAGATTGCTTTTGATTTTTTTTTGTCATGGTTTCCGCGAGCAAGATTGTCGTCGCAATATCTATCCCGCCTGCTACATCCTTAACAATGGTGATTTGTACTCTCGGCTCCCAGAGTCATCGGCCCGTCTGTTTGTTTTTTTTTTCTTTGGAAACCGGTATTGGTACTCTTGCCGATGTTGGTTGATTACTTTAATGATTGCATGTGTGCATCGTGGCCTTGGCATTGTGGCTTAAAGTAAAACTATAGGAATCCTCGTTGGTATTTACAGTTATGTGATTTGATACATTTGTTAGTTTTCTGTGTCTGCTTTCAGAAAAGTGCAAGATCTTGTCATGGAAGAAGAAAGGATTTGAAGATCTCCAAGATTTCCTTGTTTCTTTTTGACTATATATATTTTGTAATTGATGTAGCTCATGTATCTCTACCATGCACAATTTCCTACTATAAATATACCAAATGCCGCACGTGTGGCATGAAGCACTTCGGCCCTGAATTTTTTTACAACTAAAGTTGCCATCTGAAAAGAAAAAAAATTTGAAACTTACCATCCAAAAAGAAAGTTGCCATGCTTGACAACTAAAGTTGTCGTCCTCGTGTCACTATACTTGTTGTCAAAAACGTTGGGAGTTGCCATGTATTCGTGCCATACGTGTGACACTTATGAGGGTCCTAAATATATTATGATATTGATCGTAAAAAAACATTTTGCTCTCTTTTTTCGAGACACAGTAACATTTTGCTCGGGCTGTGTTGTTTTGCAGGCCCATCTTCTCGGCCCGCACTCCGTTCTCTTTCTTGAGCATGACAACCTTTTCTGGTTCTTAAGGACCTGTTTCTTCGGGACCTCCTATACGCCCCATTATGCGGCTGGAAGTCGGGGCTTCGCATACGGCAGTGCTCCCACTAGGCCGGCCCACACATGAGCTGCGAGCAGTGTAAAAAAAAGTAAGAAAAAAGCATGCAGGATTCCATCTCGCGATCGCTGTGCTGCAAAGACACGTAGCTGGCCACGGCGGCTTACTACTCTTAGTGGTACACATGCAACACAAATGCTTTAACACTAGATAAATCGCGTGATCGGGTTATTTTCCCCCTTTTAGTCATTTCTTGAAAATACTAAATAAACATTTTGTAAATGACGAACGTTTTCGCCAAGCACACACGAGTTTGAAAAGTTGTGTATTTTTTTTGGAATTTTAATCAAATTTGTAAAATGGGATAATGTTTGAAGATGTGTACAAATTTTGAAAAACAGGAACCTTTTTCACAAAATGTGAAAAATATTTGAATTTGTGAACGAAATTTAAAGCATGAATATTTTTTTGAATTTCTGAACAAATCTTGAAAAACAGGAACCTTTTATAATACCAATCAACTTATGACAATCACGAACAAGCTTGAAAAACAGTGAACAATTTTCGACTTTGTGAACATATTTTTCAAAATAGGAACATTTTATGAATTTGTGAACAAATCTTGAACAACAGGGACATTTTGTAAAGACTTTGAACAATTTTCGAATTTGTGAACAAATTTTCAAACGGGAAAGTTTTGAATTTGTGTACAAATTTGGAGAACAAATATTGAAGCACGAACAATTTCTTAAAGCACTAACAATTTTTGAATTTTGTGAACAATTTTTGAAATGGAGGACAATTTTAACAAATCCTGAACAAATTTGGAAGCATGAATTTGTTATGAATAGGTGAAATTTTTTGATATCCAGTACATTTTCTTAATTTCAAAAGTTTTGAACTTTTTGGTGTAATGAGAACAATTTTTGAATTTTGAGAACATTCTTTGAAAACAAGAATTTTTTGGAATTTGTGAACAATTTTCTAAAGCACGAACAATTTTTGAATCTTGAGAACAAATTTGGAAGCACGGACAATTCTTTAAAGCACGAACATTTTTTGAATCTTGAGAACAAATTTTAAAATGGAGAACAATTTCGAAAAATCCCGAACAAATTTGGAAGCATGATTTTTTTGAATACGTGAACAAAAAATTGAAATCCGATACATTTTCTGAATTTCAAAAGTTTTGAACAATTTTTGAATTTTAAGAACATTTTTTTCGAAAACTGAACATTTTCTGGAAACATGAACAAAACCTAAGTATTTTGAAAAAAAATTGAAAGAAAGAGAAGAAAAGAAAAAGAAACAAAAAACCAAAGAAAGAAAATTTGTTGAAAAGATAAATTAACTTGAAAAGGAAAACTGAAAGAAAACAAAAAAGGAACAAAAAGAAAAGAAAAAAGAACCCGTAAAAGGAAGAAGAAAAACTAGAAAGAGTAAAAAAAACTGGTTCAGGAACCTTCTAGATTTTTCTTAAAACTAGTAAGAACCGGCTAGGAACGCTTTAGAAGGTTCCTGATACGTTCATTTTACATCATGTTTTCTTACTGTTATTTATAATTTTTGTATCCATAATAATGCTTTTTGGAGTAATTATATTGCCTTTTCTCTCATAATTTGCAAGGAACACACCAAGAGGGAGAATTTCGGCAGCTAGAAATCTGGACATGGAAAAGCTACGTGAGGCACCTATTCTGCATAATTCCAAATGAGCTGAAACTTTACGGAAATTTTTATGGGTTATTTGAGAAATAATGGAGCCAATAAACACCAGAGGGGGGCCACCAGGTGGGCACAACCCACCTGGTCGCGCCAGGCCCCCCAGGCGCGCCCTGGTGGGTTGTGGCCTCCTTGGCCCACCTCCGGTGTCCATCTTCTGGTATATAAGTGGTTTTGACCTAAAAAATAAGAGGAGGACTTTCGGGACGAAGCGCCGCCGCCTCGAGGCGGAACTTGGGCAGGAGCACTTTTGCCCTCCGTCGGAGCGATTCCGCCGGGGGAACTTCCCTCCCGGAGGGGGAAATCATCTTCATCATCACCAACAACCCTCCTATCTTGGGGAGGGCAATCTCCATCAACATCTTCAACAACACCATCTCCTCTCAAACCCTAGTTCATCTCCTGTGTTCAATCTTGTTACCAGAACTATAGATTGGTACTTGTGGGTGACTAGTAGTGTTGATTACATCTTGTAGTTGATTACTATATGGTTTATTTGGTGGAAGATTATATGTTCAGATCCATTATGCTATTTAATACTCCTCTGATCATGAACATGTTTATCATTTGTGAGTAGTTACTTTTGTTCTTGAGGTCACGGGAGAAATCATGTTGCAAGTAATCATGTGAACTTGATATGTGTTCGATATTTTGATAGTATGTATGTTGTTATTCCCTTAGTGGTGTCATGTGAACGTCGACTACATGACACTTCACCATATTTGGGCCTAAGGGAATGCATTGTGGAGCAGCAATTAGATGGTGGGTTGCAAGAGTGACAGAAGCTTAAACCCCAGTTTATGCGCTATTCCGTAAGGTACCGATTGGATCCAAAAGTTTAATGCTATGGTTAGAATTTATTCTTAATACTTTTCTCGTAGTTGCGGATACTTGCGAGGGGGTTAATCATAAGTAGGAGGTTTGTTCAAGTAAGAACAACACCTAAGCACCGATCCACCCACAAATCAAATTATCAAAGTAGCGAACACAAATCAAACCAACATGATGAAAGTGACTAGATGAAATTCCCGTGTACCCTCAAGAACGCTTTGCTTATCATAAGAGACCGTTTTGGCCTGTCCTTTGCCTCAAAAGGATTGGGCTACCTTGCTGCACTTTTGTTACTATTATCGTTACTTGCTCGTTACAAAATATCATGCTATCAAACTACTCGCTACTTACAATTTCAGCACTTGCAGACAATATCTTATCGGAAACTACTTGTCATTTCCTTGTGCTCCTCATTGGGTTCGACACTCTTACTTATCGAAAAGAGCTAAAATTGATCCCCTATACTTGTGGGTCATCAAGGCTATTTTCTGGCGCCGTTGCCAGGGAGTGAAGCGCCTTTGGTAAGTGGAATTTGGTAAGGAAACATTTATATAGTGTACTGAAATTTATTGTCACTTGTTACTATGGAAAACAATCCTTTGAGTAGTTTGTTCGGGGTATCTTCACCTCGTCCGGAACCACAATTAGCAACCCCTTAACCTACTGCACCTACTTAAAATATTGAATATTAAATTCCTTTGGGTATGATAGAACAACTGCTAGCTAATCCTTATGCAGGAGATGGAATCAAACATCCTGATATGCACTTGATATATGTGGAATAAATTTGTGAATTGTTTAAGCTTGCAGGTTTACCCAGGGATGAAGTGATGAAAAAGGTTTTCCCTTTATCTTTGAAGGGAAAAGCATTGGCATGGTATAGGCTTATGTGATGATATTGGATCATGGAATTGGAATCGTTTGAAATTGGAGTTCAACCAAAAAATTTATCCGATGCATCTAGTCCATCGTGATCAGAATTATATATATAATTTTTGGCCTCGTGAAGGAGAAAGTATCGCTCTAGCTTGGGGAAGGTTTAAGTCAATGTTATATTCATGCCCTAACCATGAGCTCTCAAGAGAAATTATTATCCAGAATTTTTATGCTCGACTTTCTCGTAATGATCAAACCATGCTTGATACTTCTTGTGCTGGTTCATTTATGAAGAAGACTATTGAATTTTGGTGGGATCTTTTGGAAAGAATTAAACGCTGTTGGGGAACGTAGTATTTCAAAAAAATTCCTACGATCACGCAAGATCTATCTAGGAGAAGCATAGCAACGAGCGGGGAGAGTGTGTCCACGTACCCTCATAGACCGAAAGCGAAAGCGTTAAGTAATGCAGTTGATGTAGTCGAACGTCTTCACGATCCAACCGATCCAAGTACTAAACGTACGGCACCTCCGTGTTCAGCACACGTTCAGCTCGATGACGTACCTCGGGCTCATGATCTAGTTGAGGCCGAAGGAGAGTTTCGTCAGCACGATGGCGTGGCGACGGTGATGATGAAGTTACTGGCATAGGGCTTCGCCTAAGCACTACGACGATATGACCGAGGTGTGTAACTGTGGAGGGGGGCACCGCACACGGCTAAGACAAATCTTGGAGTGCCTTTGGGGTGCCCCCTGCCCACATATATAAAGGAGGGAGGAGGAGGCCGGCCTAGGAGCGGCATGCCTATAGGGGGCGTCCAACTAGGATTCCCAATCCTAGTTGGAGTCCCCTTCCTTTTCCAAGAGGGGAGAGAGGGAAGGAGTAGGAGAGGGAGAAGGAAAGAGAGGGGAGCGTCACCCCCTTCCTAGTCCAATTCGGACTTGCCATGGGGGCCAACCCTTGAGGCCCTTCTCTCCTTTCCCGTATGGCCCATTAAGGCCCACTACTTCTCCTAGCGAATTTCCGTAACTCTCCGGTACTCCGAAAAATATCCGAATCACTCGGAACCTTTCCGATGTCCGAATATAGCCTTCCAATATATCGATCTTTACTTCTCGACCATTTCGAGACTCCTTGTCATGTCCGTGATCTCATCCGGGACTCCGAACAACCTTCGGCACATCAAATCACAAAACTTATTGTAACATCCTAAATTTTCAATTTGGAATGTTATACACTAGATCATATGCATATCATATTTTCTTGCATTTTGGTTGATCCTAGAAATTTCACGCAACTCAAGGACCCTCGGAGAGAGTTGGAGATTTCGTTATTTTCATATTTGAGAGTTTTCTTGAATTTTGAAAATAGGATCATTTGATTTATTTATTTTATCTTCAATAATTTTTCCGGTGTTAAAATATATGAGAGAGGGAATAATATGACTTTCCCAAATTTAGGAAAAAAATGAAGATATAATAAATAGATCAATTTTTGTTTTCCGGTGTTTATTTGCAGTTTATTTGGATAGGGAAAAATGCGCATTTTCGAAAATTGCATTTTAGGTCCGGAGAAAAGTTCATTTTGTTCGACTCATTTTTAGGAGTCGGAGAAAATTTACTTTAGATTTTTCGGAGTTCGTTTAGATCTCTTTTTGTTTTTTTTGTTTATTTTTTGCGCGAGAACCAGTTAAAAAAAAATCAAAGTCCAGCGCCTTGGGCCAAAGGCCCAGCCGGCCAAGGCTATGGCCAAGATCACCGCCCCCAGGGAGCCGCGCGCGCCTAGCGCTGGCGTAGGAGGCCGCCGCCTCGCCTCTTGCTCTAAACCGAATCCTAGTAGGACTTTTGTCCTACTTCCGTATATTCCTTTTCTATTTCTAGATCTTTTCCTTTTCTTTTTTCTATTCCTATTCCTAGTCTAATTCTTGTCCCCTACCCCAAGTTTTGTCTCCCCTCACCCATATAAATACCCAAGCACCCCCTCCTCTAAATCATCAAACCCAAAGCCTAGAGCTCCACCACACCCCGCGCCGCGCCGCCCTAAGCCGCCGCCCGCGCCCTGCGTCACCGCCGCCGCCGCACCTTGCCCACGCCGCCGCCCTAAGCCGCCGCCCGCGCCCTGCGTCACCGCCGCCGCCGCACCTTGCCCACGTCGCCGCCCTACGCCGCCGCCGCCGGAGCCCCTCACCGGAGACCTCGCCGGAGGTTGCCCCGCGTCTCTTTTTCTCGGATCGTTTTCTTCTAATTGTTCCGATTCTTTTCTTCTCTAAACCGTTCCGGTTTTCTAGATCAGTTTTTCGTTCGGTTTTCTTCTCCGAAACCCTAGATCGGATTCGTTTTCTTCTCCGATTTAGTTGCCTTTGGACCGTTCGCCGGACCGTTCTTCCTAACGAACGTGATCACCGGATTCTTCTAGGTTAACGACGTCCGTTCGTTTAACCGTTTTTCTTTTTCTTTTCGTCGGATTTATTCCGCGATCGCGATCTCAGATCCGATCTTCTTTCTAGTCTTTCTTTTCGCTCGTTTATCGGAATCAGGTGATTCAAGCGCCTGGAGTTTCGTCTCGAAACCGCCGTTCCGTCTAATCAACTTGAACAAGCTTTTGCTACAGTAAAATTTGACCTAGTTTCAACTTGCTAGAACCGAGTTGTTTTCTTCCGCCGTTTGTTTTTCGTTCTTTCTTTGCAACCGGAGTTCTTAAGTTGAACTACTTGGTTCGTTCTCTTGTTCGAGTTTTACCTGTGCATTAGATGAGTACTTATTGTATGCTTGTTGTTTGTCTGTGATAGATTACCCGGATTGCGCCGCTTGTTACTTCAAAACCCTAGGACTCGCGGATCATCAGCAAGGCAAGTAACACTTTGATCATACCTTTTCTACAACCCATGTTTTATTGCATTAGATCAATCCTCACACATTGCATGATTAGGATCTAATTAAATTGTGGGATGGGAAGTATATGAGGTAGTACCTATTACCTGTATTATTATGAAACCTTTGGGAGTTACTTCTACGTTTGCTTATTATGCCATGCTATGCTAGTAGACGTGGATTGGGTGAGTGATATCCATGACAGATGTGAGATTGATAATTTTAATGGTTTATCTAAGGTGGCAACCTAACACACATCTGGGTGGATTGAGGCACCTGATGTCTATCAGGACTTGCCTGTTTTTTTTGGACCGCCACCCAGGCTCAAAGGGATCATAAGATCTTTCATGCTAGAAACTTTCGTGTGCAGCCACATGCTACTATGGGCTCTGGCATAGTTGACTAAGTTGTGCGAATTCTTACGGGGTGGACTAGCAGATGTAGGGGATGTAGGTGTACCGGTCTACCCCACATGTAAGGTGCTAGTGCTTCTGAAAGACTATGTCTCGGTCATCCGTTTCTCAAACACCATGTAGTGCGAGAAAACAAACGGAGGCGATTGAGTCATGTGGGGAAAAGTGCGCAAACCTCTGCAGAGTGTACAAACTAATCATGATTAGCCGTGTCCCCGGTTATGGACAACTTGAGTATCTAGTACTTGAATATCATGTGAATCTCAACATGTTACTTCTAATTAATGTTGTTGGGTTTTAATTGTACTTTTAGTTGGGATTGAGAATGCTGTCAACCATTCTCAATGTTTCACAACCACCATGATAGTTAAATAAACTTATTCCTTTGCAGTAGGGAAAAACTGGCTTTACGCAAAACTGTAACCATAGAGCTTTCCACCAGCCATATATGCATATAGTATAGCTGTTTCATTCCATTACTCTCTATGTGTTACTTTGCCAGCATATTCCATGTGCTGACCCGTTTTCGGGCTGCAACGTTAATGTTGCAGATTTTTCAGACGACGATTGAGGTGTTTTAGGTCGTGGCCCTATACTCAGTGATGCCGCTGGAGTTGATGGACCCATTTATCTTTCGAGTCTTCCGCTGTTATCGATATTAGATGGCCTTCAGCCATATTTATTGTAATAAGTTCTTTTTGAGCCATCGATGTAATAAGTGTGTGATTGCAACTCTGCTATAAAACCTCGATGTACTGTGTGGTGTCAGCATTACTGATCCAGGGATGACACCGTAGCACAGTAGACGTGATCCATTCGGGTCAGGTCGCTACAGAGATGGTATCATAGCACACGCTGACTGTAGGACACGACCACTAAGTTAAAGCCATAGATCACCATTCTCTTCTCATTTTCTAACTCCTCATCTTTTCTAGTCTATTAGGATGACGCACGCGAAGATTAAGTACGCTCAACCGGATGAAGGCACACCTTTTGGATTTCACCTGAAGGAAGTCACCAAGTACCTGAACATTGGATTACCAAGCTTCATGGGAACCTTCAACGCCACTCTGCCTGAAGAGGAGCGCTGGAAGATTCAAGCTCACGTTCCGGGAAGGACATTCGCGCCAATCACGAAGCCCATAGATAGTGTTTTCAATGCACCAACCTGGAGTCTGGGAAGGAGCATGGCCGCTCATATCACCATAGGACGCATTGGAGAAGTTTATCAAGAAGACCTCAAGGACACTATCTACCAGATTTGCGGACGCCGTGATGAACAATGGGAGTTAGTCAGCACCAAGAAGGATAGATCCATTGCATCTTTCATCCAGGAGTTAAACCAGCACATTCGACGCCACGAGAACCAGATGTGCAATGATATGATAGAGTTGAAGAATGCAAAGGCAAGGATCATCGAGCTAGAAGGAGAACTGAAGTCTACACGCAAGGACTACATGGACGAGATCGTAGCTCTAGCAAGACACAATGGCGATCTGAAGCAGGAGATTGAAGAACTCAAGAGGAAGTTAGCAACCAAGGAAGAAGACGAGTACGTCGCATGTTCGGACAACTACATCATCATCGACGACACCGATTCGGATCCAAGTGAACCCGACTTTGAAGACGAAGCTGGAGCAGATATCATGGAGTCTTCCACCGGTTCAAATTTCTAGATGACCACCAGATAGTAGTAGTATTCCCCCATGTAAACACAATATAGTCGAGCACTTTTGCGATAGATAGACCGTTTGTAAGCCCTTGTTTGATTGATTGAAGTGATTTTGTGTGCATTTGCTCATGTGCATATGGGTAGTGTTTTCCCTTTAGACCCCCTCTATTCTTATATCTCGTCTTTTCTAAACCCTCAGATGCCTCCGAGACGTGACAATGGATTTCCACCGGAGCTCACTCAGTTGATCCAGCAACAGAATCAGTTGATGCAGATGTTAGTCCAGAACCAGCAGAACAACAACCACAACCCACCACCACCACCACCTGTTGACCACTTAGCCCGTTTCCTTAGGCTGAACCCGCCGGTGTTTTCCAGTAGCACCGAGCCAATAGTAGTAGACGATTGGCTCCGCAAGATAGGAAGGGAGTTGACCACTGCAGGATGCACGGATGGTGAGAAAGTGAAGTTTGCCGCACACCAGCTTGACAGACCCGTGGCAGCATGGTGGGAGAATTTCACAGCCACTTACCCAGTTGACACTGTCACATGGGATCAGTTTCAGCAAGCTTTCCGCACTGCCCATGTTTCAGCAGGAGCTATGGCCATAAAGAAGCGTGAGTTTCGCAACTTACGCCAAGGAGGAAGGACTGTTGGCCATTATGTGGAGGAGTTTAGTAAGCTAGCCCGTTATGCCCCAGATGACGTTGCTGCGGATGCAGCTAAGCAGGAGAAGTTTCTGGAAGGACTGAATGATGAGCTAAGCATGCAGTTGATGGTAGCGAGTTTCAACAACTACCAGGAGTTGGTAGATCGTGCCATCATGATTGAAGGGAAGCAACAGCAGATTGAGAACCGTAAGAGGAAGTATGGACAGGGGAAGTATAACTCTGGAGCCCAGCAGAAGCCCCGTTTTACCCCTAAACCGGGATTTAAGTTTCAGCACACCCATGGAGGAGGTAGCTCGCACAACCATAATGGCCACAAGAATGGTAACGGGAATGGAGGAAGCAACGGCCAGAACCGGACCACCCCATCGACCCCAACTAAGAGAGACCTGAGTCAAGTCACCTGTTTCAAGTGTTCCAAGACCGGACATTATGCTAATGAATGTCCCGAAGGCCAGAATGGAAATGGCAATGGAAGCTCTGGGAAGAAGCCGAACCCTTTCAATAGGGGACAGGTGAACCACGTTAATGTGGAGGAGATTGAAGATCAGCCCGATGCAGTAATTGGTAAGTTTTTGGTTAAGTCATTTACTGCACTCGTTCTTTTTGATACTGGTGCATCGCATTCATACATATCAAGGGGATTTGTGGAGAAGTATAGCCTGCCCACTAGGATTCTTAAAACACCTATGCTAGTAAGCTCGCCAGGAGCAGAATACATGGCCAGACAAGGATGTTTCCAAGTGCCATTGAGTATAGGAAGGCATGTACTCCCAACGGATTTAATTATTCTGGAATCCCAAGGTCTGGATGTGATTCTTGGTATGGATTGGCTGTCGATGTATGGAGGAAACATCGATTGCGCCAGTAAGACAATTTTGCTTACCACACCAGAAGGAAGAAGGATCAAGTATGTATCCCGGCATGTGCCAAACAGGACACAAGTAAACTGCCTAACAGGAGTTGTGCAGGAGGAAGTACCAGTGGTAAAGGATTTTCCTGATGTATTTCCTGAGGAATTACCAGGCATGCCACCGGATAGAGACATTGAGTTTTTGATTGAGTTATTGCCAGGTACAAGCCCAATATCGAAGCGACCGTACTGGATGCCAGCAAAGGATTTGGTGGAAATTAAGAATCAGATTAAGGAGTTATTGGATAAAGGTTACATTCTCCCAAGTTCTTCACCTTGGGGATCACCCGTACTTCTAGTGGAAAAGAAGGATGGATCATTAAGGATGGTTGTTGATTATCGTGGATTGAATGAAGTAACCATCAAGAACAAGTACCCACTGCTAATGATCAACGATCTGTTTGATCGGTTGCAAGGAGTTAAAGTGTTTTCCAAGATCGATTTGCGATCAGGGTACCATCAATTGAAGATTCGAGAGCAGGACATACCTAAGACAGCATTCACCACAAGATATGGACTGTATGAGTATACCGTTATGTCATTTGGATTGACTAACGCACCTGCCTATTTTATGAACCTGATGAACAAAGTGTTTATGGAGTTTTTGGATAAGTTCGTCGTAGTGTTCACTGATGATATCCTAGTTTATTCGAAGAATGAAGAGGAGCATAAGGAACATTTGCGTTTGATTTTGGAGAAACTAAGGGAACATCAGTTATATGCCAAATTCAGCAAATGTGAGTTTTGGTTGAAGGAAGTTGGATTCCTCGGACACGTTATATCCGGAGAAGGTATAGCAGTTGACCCCACAAAGGTTGAGACCGTAACCGAATGGGAAGCACCAACAACAGTTGGAGAGATCCGGAGTTTTCTTGGACTCGCAGGATACTACCAGAGATTCATTGAGAACTTTTCAAAGATTGCAAAGCCTATGACTGAATTGTTGAAGAAGGATACTAAGTTCAAATGGACTGAGGAGTGTGAGGCTAGTTTCCAGGAGTTGAAGAAACGATTGGTTACCTCACCGGTATTGATTTTGCCAGATCAGACCAAGGATTATGAGGTGTATTGCGACGCTTCACGTCGAGGACTTGGAGCAGTGCTTATGCAGGAAGGGAGAGTTGTTTCGTATGCTTCACGACAACTGAAGCCTCATGAGTTGAATTATGCCACGCATGATTTGGAGTTAGCAGCCGTAGTGCATGCGTTGAAAACGTGGAGACATTTCCTCATTGGAAATCATTGTGAGGTGTACACGGATCACAAGAGTTTGAAGTACATTTTCACGCTGAAGGAGTTGAACCTCCGACAGAGGAGATGGTTGGAGCTCATCAAGGATTATGACATGAGATTGCATTACCATCCCGGAAAGGCTAATGTAGTAGCTGACGCATTGAGCCGTAAGAGCCATGTCAATACCCTAGTGACGGGGAAAATACCAAAGGAATTAGCAGAAAACCTTCGTGAGCTATGTTTGGAAATAGTTCCGAGAGGCTATGTAGCAGCATTGGAGATTCAATCAACATTGATGGATAAGATCAGAGAAGCTCAGAAATCTAACAAAGAGATTGCTGCTATAAAGGAGAAACTTAGCAAAGGAAAAGCTAAGGGATTTCGTGAGGATGAGCACGATACCCTATGGTTTGAAGACCGTGTTTATGTGCCCAATGACCCGGAGATCAGGAAGTTGATTTTGCAAGAGGCACATGATTCACCATATTCGATTCACCCAGGGAATACCAAGATGTATTTGGATTTAAAGGAAACATTTTGGTGGACCGGAATGAAGAAGGATATTGCAGCATATGTAGCAGTTTGTGACGTATGTCAGAGAGTAAAGGCAGAGCATCAGAAGCCAGCAGGATTGTTACAACCATTGCCGATACCCGAATGAAAGTGGGATAAGATAGGCATGGATTTTATCACAGGACTACCCAGGACGAAAGCAGGCTATGACTCGATATGGGTAGTAGTTGATCGTTTGACGAAGGTAGCACATTTCATTCCAGTTAAGACCACTTACACCAGTGCTAAGTTGGCAAAGATATACATGACTAGGATCATTTGTTTGCATGGAGTCCCGAGGAGTATCGTATCAGATACCAGTTTCGTTCCATGACAACAGTTATGAAGTTGGAGACCGTCAGTTCTTTGGACCAGATTTGATTAAGGAGTCTGAACGGAAAGTTAAGTTGATTCGCGATAGGCTCAAGGTAGCCCAGTCCAGGTAGAAGAGCTACGCAGATTCAAAACGCAAGGAGATAGTTTACGAAACTGGAGACAGAGTTTATCTCCGAGTATCCCCACTTCGAGGAGTTAAGCGCTTTGGAGTTAAGGGAAAGTTTCGTTGGACCGTTTAAGATCGTGAAACGTATGGGAGAAGTCGCTTATAAGTTGGAATTACCAGAGGGACTGTCAGGAGTTCATGACGTATTCCATGTGTCTCAGCTAAAGAAATGTCATGCCGAGATGGCAGAGATACCGCTAAGAGATACCGTGCCACTCAAAGTGATTCAGTTAAAGGATGACTTAACATATGAGGAGAAGCCAGTCAAGATTCTCGAGTTTGCCAGTAGAGTTACTCGCAGCAAGGTTATCAAGTTTTGCAAAGTTCAGTGGAACCACCATTCAGAGGATGAAGCCACCTGGGAGAGAGAAGAAGATTTGCTCAAGGACCACCCTCACCTATTTTCTAGCCAACCCGAATCTCGAGGGCGAGATTCATCTTAAGGGGGGTAGGTTTGTAACATCCCAAATTTTCAATTTGGAATGTTATACACTAGATCATATGCATATCATATTTTCTTGCATTTTGGTTGATCCTAGAAATTTCACGCAACTCAAGGACCCTCGGAGAGAGTTGGAGATTTCGTTATTTTCATATTTGAGAGTTTTCTTGAATTTTGAAAATAGGATCATTTGATTTATTTATTTTATCTTCAATAATTTTTCCGGTGTCAAAATATATGAGAGAGGGAATAATATGACTTTCCCAAATTTAGGAAAAAAATGAAGATATAATAAATAGATCAATTTTTGTTTTCC
>NC_053028.1:213603280-213631615 GCF_003073215.2 Triticum urartu | reverse complement strand
CTCTTGTAATGAATTGAGTTTCCCCTTTGAAGTAATCTTATCGGATTGAGTCTTTAAAGATTTGAGAACACTTGATGTATGTCTTGCCGTGCGTATCTGTGGTGACAATGGGATACCACGTGATTCACTTGATGTATGTTTTGGTGATCAACTTGCGGGTTCCGCCCATGAACCTATGCATAGGGGTTGGCACACGTTTTCGTCGTGATTCTCCGGTAGAAACTTTGGGGCACTCTTTGAGGTCCTATGTGTTGGTTGAATAGATGAATCTGAGATTGTGTGACGCTTATCGTATAATCATACCCACGGATACTTGAGGTGACATTAGGGTTTTGGTTGATTTGTGTCTTAAGGTGTTATTCTAGTACGAACTCTAGGGTTGTTTGTGACACTTATAGGAATAGCCCAACGGATTGATTGGAAAGAATAACTTTGAGGTGGTTTCGTACCCTACCATAATCTCTTCGTTCGTTCTCCGCTATTAGTGACTTTGGAGTGACTCTTTGTTGCATGTTGAGGGATTTTTATGTGATCCAGTTATGTTATCATTGTTGAGGGAACTTACACTAGTGAAAGTATGAACCCTAGGCCTTGTTTCCTATCATTGCAATACCGTTTATGCTCATTTTTATCACTTGCTACCTTACTGTTTTTATATTTTCAGATTACAAAAACTATTATCTACTATCCATATACCACTTGTATCACCATCTCTTCGCCGAACTAGTGCACCTATACAATTTACCATTGTTTTGGGTGTGTTGGGGACACAAGAGACTCTTTATTATTTGGTTGCAGGGTTGCTTGAGAGAGACCATCTTCATCCTATGCCTCCTACGGATTGATAAACCTTAGGTCATCCACTTGAGGGAAATTTGCTACTGTCCTACAAACCTCTGCACTTGGAGGCCCAACAACGTCTACAAGAAGAAGGTTGTGTAGTAGACATCAAGCTCTTTTCTGGCGCCGTTGCTGGGGAGGTTAGCGCTTGAAGGTATATCTTTAGATCTTGCAATCTAGTCTTTTAGTTACTTGTTTTATCACTAGTTTAGTCTATAAAAGAAAATTACAAAAAATGGAATTGAGTTTGTCTCATACGCTTCACCTTTTTAATGTCTTTCGTGAGTATGATGGAAAGGATAATTGTGCTCAAGTTCTAGAAGAAGAAATCTATAAAATGTTTGGCACTAAATATTTGAATGATGAGCATGATTGCAATGTTATTAGTATGAACTCCTTGAATATCCATGGTGCTAATGATATGCAAAGCCACAAGCTTGGGGAAGCTATGTTTGATGAAGATGATATTTTTTGTCCCCCAAGTTTTGATGAGCAAATTTATTATGATGAAAGCATGCCTCCTATTTATGATGATTATATTGATGAAAGTGGATTTGGAGAGGTCATGACTTTATTTTGTGATGAATCCACTATTTCGGAAGAGGTTCCAATTGATTATGAGAACAAAGTTGCTATCTATGATGATTATTGTGATGACTTGTATGATATAAAGAATAATGATATCCATGAAACTTGTCATCATGATTTTATCTTTCAATTGGATTAAGCCTCACATGATAATTATTTTGTTGAGTTTACTCCCACTATTATTCATGAGAAGAATTTTTCTTGCGTGGAGAGTAATAAAATTTCTATGCTTGTAGATCATGAAAAGAATGCTTTATGTGATAGCTATATTGTTGAATTCATTCATGATGCTACTGAAATTTATTATAAGTGAGGAATATATGCTTGTAGGAACTGCAATAATATCAAGTTTCCTCTCTATGTGCTTAAAGTTTTGAAGTTATGCTTGTTTTACCTTCCTATGCAAGTTGATTCTTGTTCCCACAAGTTGTTTGCTCACAAGATCCCTATTCATAGGAAGTGGGTTAGACTTAAATGTGCTAGTCATATTCTTCATGATGCTCTCTTTATGTTACAATTCTTATCTTTTATGTGAGCATCATTGAAATCATCATGCCTAGCTAGGGGCGTTAAAGGATAGCGCTTGTTGGGAGGCAACCCAAATTTATTTTGTTCCTTGCTTTTTGCTAATGTTTAGCAATAAATAATTTATCTAGCCTCTGTTATGATTGAGTTTTTATGTTTTAATTAGTGTTTGTGCCAAGTAGAACCTTTGGGAAGACTTGGGGAAAGTCTTGTTGATCATGCTGTAAAAAAACAGAAACTTTAGCACTCACGAGAATTGCTGCCATTTTTATCTGGAAGGTGATATTTAGTTAATTATTTTTGAATATGAATAATAGATAAATTCCTCAGGTCCAGCAATTTATTTGAGAATTTTATGAGTTCCAGAAGTATACGTTTGATCCAGATTACTACAGACTGTTCTGTTTTTGACAGATTCTGTTTTTCATGTGTTGTTTACTTATTTTGATGAATCTATGGCAAGTAAAATAGTTTATAAACCATATAGAAGTTGGAATAAAGTAGGTTTAACACCAATATAAATAAAGAATGAGTTCATTACAATACCTTGAAGTGGTGATTTATTCTCTTATACTAACGGAGCTTACGAGTTTTCTGTTAAGTTTTGTGTTGTGAAGTTTTCAAGTTTTGGGTAAGGATTCGATGGACTATGGAATAAGGAGTGGAAAGAGCCTAATATTGGGGATTCCCAAGGCACCCCAAGGTAATATTCAAGGATAGCCAAGAGCCTAAGCTTGGGGATGCCCCGGAAGGCATCCCCTCTTTCGTCTTCGTTCATCGGTAACTTTACTTGGAGCTATATTTTTATTTGCCACATGATATGTGTTTTGCTTGGAGCTTCAATTTATTTTGCTAGGATTTGCTTGATGTTATTTATAACAATGTTTTGCTTATTTTATTTCAATAAAAGTGGCATTGATAGCCTTTACTATGCCTATTTTAGAAGTCCACATGTTGCTGTTTGAAAACAGAAAGTTTACTGCTGTTGCAATAATTCCCTAGAAAAGTCAGAATGTGATAAAATGTTGAAACCTTTTGCATATTAAGCTCTGATAAATTTACTACAGTGGGAATTTTCTTTCATAATTTTTGGAGCTAGGGAAGTATGGATCTTTCTGCACTCTTTACAGACTGTCCTGTTTAGGCAGATTGCTATTATGTTTGCATATGTTTGCTTCTTTAATGATTCTATTTGAGGATAGGACTATTAAATATGCAGAGGCATTTAGTATGAAATGTTGAATAATAATTTTAGTTATTTTCTACAGTAGAGTGTGATAAGGTTTTTGCAATGGTCTATACTAACTTATTTCACGAGTCCTTGTTGAGTTTTATGTGGATGAAGCTTTTGAGATTTAGGGAGACCTTGATATGAGAGGAATTAAGGAGACACAAAAGCTCAAGCTTGGGGATGCCCAAGGCACCCCAAGATAATATTTCAATAATTCTCAAGCATCTAAGCTTGGGTATGCCCCGGTTGGCATCCCACCTTTCTTCTTCAACAACTATCGGTTAGTTTCGGTTGATCCTAAGTTTTTGCTTCTTCACATGATGTTTTCCATTCTTAGAATGTCATTTTATTTTGTTTTGCTTGCTGTATGAATAAAATACCAAGATCTGAAATTATTAAATGTTAGAGAGTCTTCACATAGTTGCATAATTATTCGACTACTCATTGATCTTCACTTATATCTTTCGGAGTAGTTTGTCATTTGCTCTAGTGCTTCACTTATATCTTTTTAGAGCACGATGGTGGTTTTGTTTTATAGAAACTATTGATCTCTCATGCTTCACTTAGATTATTTTGAGAGTCTTAAATAGCATGGTAATTTGCTTAAATAATCCTAATATGCTAGGTATTCAAGATTAGTAAAAACTTTCATATGAAGTGCATTGAATACTAAGAGAAGTTTGATGCTTGATGATTGTTTTGAGATATGGAGGTAATAATATAGAAGTCGTGCTAGTTGAGTAGTTGTGAATTTGAGAAATACTTGCATTGAAGTTTGCAAGTCCTGTAGCATGCACGTATGGCAAACATTGTGTAACAAATTTGAAACATGAGGTGTTATTTGATTGTCTTCCTTATGAGTGGCGGTCGGGGACGAGCGATGGTCTTTTCCTACCAATCTATCCCCCTAGGAGCATGCGCGTAGTGCCGAGGTTTTTGATGACTCGTAGATTTTTGCAATAAGTATGTGAGTTCTTTATGACTAATGTTGAGTCCATGGATTATACGCACTCTCACCCTTCCATCATTGCTAGCCTCTTCGATACTATGCATTGCCCTTTCTCACATTTAGAGTTGGTGCAAACTTCGCCGGTGCATCCAAACCCCGTGATATGATACGCTCTTTCACACATAAACCTCCTTATATCTTCCTCAAAACAGCCACCATACCTACCGATTATGGCATTTCCATAGCCATTCCGAGATATATTGCCATGCAACTTTCCACCGTTCCATTTATTATGACACGCATCATCATTGTCATATTGCTTTGCATGATCATGTAGTTGACATCGTATTTGTGGCAAAGCCACCGTTCATAATTTTTCATACATGTCACTCTTGATTCATCGCAATCCCGGTACACCGCCGGAGGCATTCATATAGAGTCATACTTTGTTCTAGTATCGAGTTGTAATCATTGAGTTGTAAATAAATAGAAGTGTGATGATCATCATTTTCTAGAGCATTGTCCCAAGTGAGGAATAACAAAAAAAGAGAAAGGCCATAAAAAAGAGAGAAGGCCCAAAAAAGAGAGAAAGGCCATAAAAAAAGAGAAGGCCCCCAAAAAATGAGAGAAAAAAAGAGAGAAGGGACAATGCTACTATCCTTTGCCACACTTGTGCTTCAAAGTAGCACCACGATCTTCATGATAGAGAGTCTCTTGTTTTGTCACTTTCATATACTAGTAGGGTATTTTCATTATAGAACTTGGCTTGTATATTCCAACAATGGGCCTCCTCAAGTGCCCTAGGTCTTCGTGAGCAAGCAAGTTGGATGCACACCCACTAGTTTCTTTTGTTGAGCTTTCATACATTTATAGCTCTAGTGCATCCGTTGCATGGAAATCCCTACTCCTTGCATTAACATCAATCGATTGGCATCTCCATAGCTCATTGACTAGCCTCGTTGATGTGAGACTTTCTCCTTTTTGTCTTCTCCACATAACCCCCATCATCATATTCTATTCCACCCGTAGTGCTAAGTCCCTGTCTCGCGCTCATGTATTGCGTGAAAGTTTATAGGTTTGAGATTACTAAAGTATGAAACAATTGCTTGGCTTGTCATCGGGGTTGTGCATGATGAGAGCATTCTTGTGTGACGAAAATGGAGCATGACTAAACTATATAATTTTGTAGGGATGAACTTTGTTTGGCCATGTTATTTTGAGAAGGCATGATTGCTTAGTTAGTATGCTTGAAGTATTATTATTTTTATATCAATATGAACTTTTGTCTTGAATCTTTCGGATCTGAATATTCATGCCACAATTAAGAAGAATTACATTGAAATTATGCCAAGTAGCACTCCGCATCAAAAATTCTGTTTTTGTCATTTACCTACTCGAGGACGAGCAGGAATTAAGCTTGGGGATGCTGATACGTCTCCAACGTATCTATAATTTTAGATTGCTCCATGCTATATTATCTACTGTTTTGGATGTTTATGGGCTTTATTATACACTTTTATATCATTTTTTGGGACTAACCTATTAACCCAGAGCCCAGTGCCAGTTTTTACCTTGTTTTAGGGTTTCGAAGAAAAGGAAAATCAAACGGAGTCCAATTGACCTGAAACTTCACGGAACTCATTTTTGGAAGGAAAGAAGCCCAGAAGACTTGGAGTGCACGTCAGGGGATCTACGAGGAGGCCACGAAGCAGGGGGCGCGCCCTCCACCCTCGTGGGCCCCTCGTGGCCCCCCTGACGTCCTTCTTCCGCCTATATATCTCCATATACCCTAAAAACATCCCGGAGCACAATAGATCGGGAGTTCCGCCGCCAGAAGCCTCCGTAGCCACCGAAAGCCAATCTAGACCCGTTCTGGCACCCTGCCGGAGGGGGCAATCCCTCTCCGGTGGCCATCTTCATCATCCCGGTGCTCTCCATGACGAGGAGGGAGTAGTTCTCCCTCGGGCTGAGGGTATGTACCAGTAGCTATGTGTTTGATCTCTCTCTCTCTCTTGTGTTCTTGAGGTGTTACGATCTTGATGTATCGCGAGCTTTGCTATTATATTTGGATCCTATGATGTTTCTTTCCCCCTTTACTCTCTTGTAATGAATTGAGTTTCCCCTTTGAAGTAATCTTATCGGATTGAGTCTTTATAGATTTGAGAACACTTGATGTATGTCTTGTCGTGCGTATCTGTGGTGACAATGGGATACCACGTGATTCACTTGGTGTATGTTTTGGTGATCAACTTGCGGGTTCCGCCCATGAAACTATGCATAGGGGTTGGCACACGTTTTCGTCGTGATTCTCCGGTAGAAACTTTGGGGCACTCTTTGAGGTCCTATGTGTTGGTTGAATAGATGAATCTGAGATTGTGTGACGCTTATCGTATAATCATACCCACAGATACTTGAGGTGACATTGGAGTATTTAGGTGACATTAGGGTTTTGGTTGATTTGTGTCTTAAGGTGTTATTCTAGTACGAACTCTAGGGTTGTTTGTGACACTTATAGGAATAGCCCAACGGATTGATTGGAAAGAATAACTTTGAGGTGGTTTCGTACCCTACCATAATCTCTTCGTTCGTTCTCCGCTATTAGTGACTTTGGAGTGACTCTTTGTTGCATGTTGAGGGATTTTTATGTGATCCAGTTATGTTATCATTGTTGAGGGAACTTACACTAGTGAAAGTATGAACCCTAGGCCTTGTTTCCTATCATTGCAATACCGTTTAACACTCACTTTTATCATTAGTTACCTTGCTGTTTTTATATTTTCAGATTACAAAAACTATTATCTACTATCCATATACCACTTGTATCACCATCTCTTCGCCGAACTAGTGCACCTATACAATTTACCATTGTATTGGGTGTGTTGGGGACACAAGAGACTCTTTGTTATTTGGTTGCAGGGTTGCTTGAGAGAGACCATCTTCATCCTACGCCTCCTACGGATTGATAAACCTTAGGTCATCCACTTGAGGGAAATTTGCTACTGTCCTACAAACCTCTGCACTTGGAGGCCCAACAACGTCTACAAGAAGAAGGTTGTGTAGTAGACATCACCCAACTGTTCTTCCGCTGCATGGCACTGCGCGTCTAGTGGTAACGAACTGTGATCCATCTCCTGTAGCATGTTCTTGGTTGTTCTGTGCGTAGGAAATTTTTAATTTGCCGTCGACGAACCCTACCGTAGAACCCAACAGCCGCTTCATCCCAGAATGCCGCTGAATCAGTATAAGAGTAGTAACAGTAAGCAAATTGAACAAATGATCGCCCACAACTGCTTTATGCTCTACTCGTGCATAGAATCTATGCATAGACCCAGTTCATGATGCCACCGTTGGGTAACGTAGCAATTATTAAAAAATTTCCTATGTGTCACCAAGATCAATCTAGGAGATGCTAGCAACGAGATAGAGGGAGTGCATCTTCATACCTTTGAAGATCGCTAAGCGGAAGTGTTGCAAGAACGCGGTTGGTGGAGTCGTACACGCAACGATTCAGATCGCGGTCGATTCCGATCTAAGCACCGAACAACGACGCCTCCGCGTTCAACACACGTACAGCCCGGGGACGTCTCCTCCTTCTTGATCCAGCAAGGGGAGAGGAGAAGTTGAGGGAGAACTCCGGCAGCATGACGGCGTGGTGGTGATGGAGCTCGTGGTTCTCCGGCAGGGCTTCGCTAAGCGCTACGGAGGAAGAGGAGGTGTAGGAGAGGGGGAGGGCTGTGCCAGGGGAAGGGTGTGGCAGCCCTCCCACCCCCCACTGTTTATAGGGGAAGGGGAGAGGGGTCCGCCCCCCAGATCCCATCTACAAGGGGGCTGAGGGAGTCCTGTACTAAGGGGTCCTCGGGTGTCCGGCCTGTTGGACATGGGCCGGACTGATGGGCTATGAAGATGCAAGACCGAAGACTTTCACCTGTGTCCGGATGGGATTCTCCTTGGCGTGGATGGCAAGCTTGGTGTTCGGATATGAAGATTCCTTTCTCTGTAACCGACTTTGTATAACCCTAGTCTCCTCCGGTGTCTATATAAACTGGAGGGTTTTAGTCTGTAGAAACGATCATAAACACATAGGCTAGACTTCTAGGGTTTTAGCCATTACGATCTCGTGGTAGATCAACTCTTGTAACCCCTATACTCATCGATATTAATCAAGCAGGACGTAGGGTTTTACTTCCATCAAGAGGGCCCGAACCTGGGTAAACATCGTGGCCCATGTCTCCTGTTACCATCAACCTCAGACGCATAGTTCGGGTACCCGAGATCCGCCGGTTTTGACACCGACATTGGTGCTTTCATTGAGAGTTCCACTGTGACGTCGAAGTCAGGGTTGATGGCTCGCCTTGTGATTAAGGACAATATCATCGCCGAAGGAGCTCTCGCCCCGGGCGAAACCCCCCGGCTGGGTGGCTTCATCATGATCGCCCGTTCGGCCGGTGAGCCGACGATGACTTCTCGGGTCATCAAAAATCGCCTCTGAATTGACTCCGAATACTCCAAACGGATGGATCCAACGGAATTGTCGTCCTTGAATGAACTCCTGGATCGCATCGCCGCCTTGGGGGTCACTACAGACTATGATCGGATTGGGCTTAAACCCGATCAGAGAGAAATCAAATCTCCGCCAATCACCCATCAGATAGCGGTAGTAGAGGAGCAAAATAACAACTCTCCCTCTATACTGAGGACGAACTACATTCGGATCTCCGAGCTCAAAGAGTCGGATACCTGTCCACGAAACGGCATGCCTTGCTCTCCGAACCTGGAATCATACGGTAGACTTGAAAAATCGGTCGATCTCCCGGGGCCCGAACTATCAAGCTCGGAAATTTCCCAGACTCCGGATCCCAAATTGGGTCAGGATTCAGATTTAAATCCACCCACCCACCCAGATATACGCGATCTCACATATCTACGGCAGCAGTCTCAAGAAACAGTCCATCACTTTTGGGCCAGATTCCTCCTTGTCAAGGACAAGATTAAAGATTGACGCGACGAAGACGCAATCTCAATATTCCGCAGTAATTGTACGGATGAAGGAATCCTCAACGCCATCAACCGCCTTCACGTGTTACACTTCGCGGACTTGGCAACCATAGTACAGAAGTACCGCGCAATGGAAAGCGCTTGGAAAACTCAGGCAGCTCACTGGGAACCACCAGTTTCCACTCAACCCTTCGTCCGGGCAAAAAGGATACACCCTCACGGGGCGTCCGACAAAGCAGTAAAGAAATCCAAACCCATTACGGGGCGCGGAACCGTTCTAGAGGGATGGCTCAATAGGCCATGCAAAATACACACAACACCTGATACCATATCTACCCATAGCCTTAGAGCATGTTGGATACTTCGGCAAGTGGCCAAGAGTGGAGAGGATATCTTCACCAAAAATACCTAAGAGCAACACCCCCGGAAGGCGACTACCTCAGGGTATTGACGGTCTTTGAGACTTTCACTTCAAAGAAATGGCGCAAAAGGGGCCTCCACGACTTGGGCGGTTGGTTCGGCTTGTTAAGTGGAAGGAAGTGATCCCTGCCAAGTACAACAGCACTAGCCTACCGGGTCCTTCGGGCAACGACCACTCACGAGCCTGGTGATTCACCCCTTGTCGCACTATGCACTAGTGGACCAACCCACCAAAATCAAAAGAAAACTATAATTAATCCGTCGACAGTCAAACCCCGGGGCACCAGCCCGCCCTGGTTCCAAGAGTCACAAGGGTAGAGAGGACTTCAAGTACATTGTCGGCTCAACAAAGTGCTCATAGATGGCGGCGCGACTAAACCTCATCTTTACGAGAACCTCCATTTTTCGCTCTAAGTTAACTAAGGAGAAAGACAGAAGAGCCCGTAATCGAGCAATTTTCAAGCACAACATCTACATAACTTGCAAAGGGCCTGAAGAACTAAAAATTCATTCCGACAGTCGGGGAGGAAAAATACGGAATGCGGCGTTGGAGCCCAAACCAAGGAACAGTTAATATCCCTGGCAAAAAATCAACTAGCGGAAGACGGTGTAGAGCAGGTTTGTTGCTGGTTGGCAGGAACGGGCTCGGAGACACTAATGGTATACCTGCGAAAGGACAGAAACCTTGACGCAGAGAGTGGTGACAGTCGCGTTTTCGCAACAGTCCGTCTGGATATCTGGTACTGTTGCACGCATTATGTTAAGAAGGTGACACCACATGGCATTACATCTGACGCCTACCAAGTCTCATAAGCCAAACGATAGGGAGGTATTTATGTATCGGAATTGTAAATCAATCACTCAGGCGCAGAGTAAAGCGCGGCCCAATGGTATACCTAGCCCTTTCTGCTTCTACTTATCCACGTACAGAGATCTTCTAGTACGTAACATACTTATTTCCTGTTTGGGTCTAGGCCTTGCATTGCCCAACACGGGCTTCGCACAATAAAGCCGCTACCGCAGCCGAGTAAACTCATAATACACAGCTCCAAAGGGGCCCTCGCCTGTCATAAACGTTATTCGAGGCACTATCTGAGAGGACGGCCAGAAGACTTAACACGTCGCGCTGCGCTCGATCGGTGGATAGGGACGACGTAATCCTTGATAAGCGCTCCAAATCCACCTCCTTCAAACCAGCAGACGAAATAGTCAAATTTCAAGTCCACCCGACGACCACCAAGAAGACAGCCTCCATCGGGGCACAAGCTGGACCCAATGGTGGACGCCGCACTACGAGCGTTCCTACGTGAGAACTGGGACATATTCGCCTGGCACCCTTCTGATATGCCAGGAATCCCACGCAGGTTGGCCGAGCACAGCCTCAATATATTGAAGGGATATAAGCCGGTCAAGCAAACAGTGCACGCTTTTCCGAACCCAAACGACAAGCTATGGGGGAGGAGCTAGCCAAGTTAATTGAGGCCGGATTCATCAGAGAAAAAAACACCCGACACGTGAGGCTAGCAAACCTGGTGAGTGGTGCCCAAAGAAGGATAAATCCTGGCTCTCGCCATGTGCATCTTTCAAAGACCTCGATTTCAAAGACGCTGCAACAAGAAAGCCTTGAGCACCAAGGATCCCTCCCCCTCCCATAATTCGCACGGAGAGGATGCAAATTATTCCGCGAAATGCCGACCTGCAATGTTGGGGCAGGTGATCCAGTGCACGACACCCGTGCGTTCGCTGCGGCCGGGTGCGAGGTAGTAAAGACGAAAAGCAGGTCGGGAGATATAGAGAGAGTAGAGGATATAGCGAGAGCACGTAAGGATATGTCACTGCACACACGGACATTCGAGCCTAAAATGGTAGATACCACTCAACAAGTCAAAGGCCTGTATCGTAACTATGCATAAGACAAATTTGAGGGCTAATAAGTACCCTGGCACGGCCAACAGCCAAAAGAATCCATATACCAAACCCAACGACATTAATTACAGAAAACTATCCAACACATGGCGCAGACGTAGAAAAGCAAAGATCGGAGACCATGACGAGTACGTTGTATATGGAGGCATGTCGCTGGAGGCCGGACGAGCACGCTCAGTCGAGCCGTAACGCGGAGCCTAAGCACGTCGAGTCATTAATAGACGACTTAGGCGACCCTCAGGTGTGTCCCGCAACACATATCGGATTATAGTCTCTCCCGGGGACATCTCATGAACATTAACACGCCAATCGGAAATCACTGATATTTTTCGGGCGTGAGCCGAGCGTGGGGAGTGTCTTTGCAACGGACGTACTGGAGGACAAACTCAAGCGGGCGGTTCAAGCTACGAGGCACTAGTTCCGGGCCTTGCTAGCAGGAGAGGGTATGCCCATTCATGAGGCGATGCAAAGGCATACCGGCCAGACGATACCCGGAGGCTTCATCCCGGGTAGTACAGAGCTCTACACCAGCCACGGACCGCCACCTTAAACAGGTTCCAAAATGAGCCGGTTTCAAGTCACTAGTTAGCGTGCCGCGGGTTTCTTGCTATGACAGAGGACGTCTATTCCTGCCATGAGAGTTAGGGCGATCAGACGCGTAAAGGCTGTTGCGAAGTCGGACCTACTAGCCGGTATGTCAAGTCCTGGACGGTCCGGTCCGCCTGCAGGAAGGGCCTCGATGGCATTAAGCTCGGGAGGCACTTCTATCCGATGCACGGCCGACCGACGCTTCGGATCGCTGGGTCGGGCGCCTCAGTTGAAGCTCCGCGCCGCCACGGCTGGATTGAAGGAAATAAAGGCCTCTATGTTAGCGTAGGCCACATCACCAAAACATTCGGCCCAGATTTCCCTTGCTGCAGGAGAGCCTCGAAGGCAGCGGCATGCGCGCGCTCCGCGTCGAGTTGAGCCTCTGCCTCCCGGTCCTCCTTTAGTATCGCCATGTTGAACCGCTGGTCCGCCTGCACCATGGGGGACTCGGATGCCGGCACGAAGTCGACGTCCATCGTCTCATACCCATCGGGCGCCTTCTGCGCCGCGACCTCCGCCATGAACATTGGATCGGCTTCCTCCTCCTTGTAGCTTGGCTCCAGAGAACTCGGGGATTGGCCCGCCGCAAAGCGAGCTTGGGAACGGAGGTCTGTGGCGCCGACCGCCGCCACGATTTCTGCGCGGCTCTACGGCGTCAACATCTTGTAGTAAGTGATCTTGCAGCGCACCATGGCTTTCCGGCGAACTAGGGGATGCTTGATGCGGTCTAGGGGATCGAAAGGTGGGGGAATGGGCTAGAGATTTGGTGTGGTTTTAGGGCAGTGGCTGGCGTAGGCCGAGCAGCGAAGGTTCTGGTGTGAATAGTGGTTCCGGTGACGACCGGTCAATCGGTTTTGATTGTACATCGCTCTTGTCGCGTTCGTGTTGCAGCCCGGCACGCTGGACCCTCCATGTCGCTCACCGAATGGAACGCGCTTCGTCTTGCGTTTTCGCTCTCTTGTGGGACCGCAGTTGAGAGCAAACCGATGTCCCTCCCCCTCCCCGCCCGCGTCATTTATTATACCACCACTCCCTTCGTTTTATGCGGAGTAAATAAAAACAAAGGGAGTATACTACGGATGAGGATCCCCTAACGTGGCCGAACCCATTGAGTAACTGACATGGGGTCCGCCAGTAAGTGACCGAAAAGGGAGGGTAAGGCAGGGATACCTACGTCAGAGGATCCACTTCTACTATACTAGTTTGACAAAATATTAGAGTAATAATATATGATATGCAACTTACACAAATGTTAGAGTAATAATATATGACATGGAACTTACACAAACCATACAGGGTCTAATGCATTTTTCGAGGCTAACTTTGACCAAATGTTACAGTAATAATATATGACATGCAACTTACACAAAGCATACGGTCAAATTCGTATGTGAAAGTAGTTTCCAATGATATAACTTCCACACTATACATCTCATGTACTATTAATCTTGCCAATAGTCAAATTGGAAACCATCTCGAGGACAAATCTAGGAGTACGTATGAGTCTAACAATATTGATTGGGCGTTGTTGAATGTTGATACCTTTTTGATCAAAGTTGATATACTTTGACTACACATAAAACTTATATGTAAACTAGAAAGGATAGGAGGGAGTATATTGTATGTTAAAAAACGAAACGAACATTGAATACCCTTTATATATGATGTGCGTATGCTATGATCACCGGTTCAAAATTTTGAATCCGCCTTACGTATCACGTGCCCCCACTCGTTCCCTCTCGATTTCATCTCGGGGTCCGGAGATCTATTGAAAGAGGACTAGGGTGGGTACATGCGAATGATACTCGGCGGAATGTTCAAATGAGGCATGCGGGAGGATGGACTCGACTGGAGGGCGACATGATTGATGGAGAAGAGGGTTGGAGAGGAATGAGAAATAAGCAAATGCCACATGATTATACTTGAACGGCTCAAATAAACAATAAGTTGTCTCGCCTGGCCTACATAGTGAAAGGCCTAATGCGCAACACGGAGCACTGACGCTCGAATATGGCCGGGAAAACAGGGAAACAGACATGTGGGGCACACCCGTCGGGACGATGTAGCGCAGACTAGTCCAATGGAGGAGCTGTCCTACGACCTCCTCGACACCGACAACCGTTCTTGTGGGTCGTTGGGGCCAACAACGGGGCGCAGCTCCAGCACCGCCTCTGGACACGGCGACCGCGGTGAGCGACATGCTCATATCGTCGCTAGACACGGTCGGTTTCAGTTTGTCGAGGGTGGCGTTAGTGCTGTGGCACGACCAATGGTATGTTTGGTTTGTGCCCAAGGTTGCCCCATCATAGCATTGGGTAGCCAAAATTTTGGTTGAGGTATTGGTTGCCCATGATTTGGCCGACATTGGCAAGAAAAATAAACTTGAGTTGGCTAGAGTTCATTGGCATGCCAAAGAAATGGCAACCATCCAAACGAAGACCAATCTTTGGGTCATGACCAAAATTTTGGTTGAGGTATTGGTTGCCCATGATTTGGCCGACATTGGCAAGAAAAATGAACTAGAGTTGGCTAGAGTTCATTGGCATGCCAAAAAAATGGCAACCATCCAAACAAAGACCAATCTTTTGGTCATGACCAAAATTTTGGCAAGGTGCACTTTGGCCACAATCCAAACACACCCCAACACCCGGCTCGTCGAGGATGCACGGGGCACCGCAACGCATCCGCGGAGTGGTGTAGCGCGGCCAACTGCATCCTCTGGACCTGAGACCATGCCGGGTCGTCTTGTTTTTTCAATGACATGCGGGGATCGCATGTGAGCAAAGGGCATCTCCAATGTTACCACGACCGCAGCTGACTACCCTGGCACACCAAAACCCTCGTCCCTCGTGCCGTTGCACGGTGCGTTCCCAGCCGGCGCCAGCTGCCCGCATTCATGCCGTCCATTCGTATGTCGTCATTAAGAGGCTCGCTGCCCGCGGAACCAACTCCGGCGACTTAATGACGCACCCGGACGCTTGGCCTCACAGGAATGCGCTACTTAAAGTGACAACGCCCAGCTAACCTCCACACCATAGAGCATCGTCCTCCTACTTGGAACCACATCCGCCGTGACCGCAAGCGCGAACGCTCTACGGGAGAGCTTGTCTTCGGGGATGGAGCTCGAGGTCGCCGCCCTCGCTCAAGTCGCCGCCCCCATACATGGAGATCATAGATGGAGGATGTCGGTCGCCGCCGTAGAATAGGTTTAGGGTCGGGTTTCTTTTATTTTTTTGTCCTATAAAAGTTCGAAATGTAATGAAAATCTGCCGTGTTTGCATTAATCTCGGCCGGTGTATATGAACTTTCACAATAATATACATATTGTAGGAGTACTAGCAAGATGCCCGTGCGTTGCACGGAAGATCAAGATCTTGTGGGAGAAAAGGATGAACGAGGGAAAGCCTTATCTGCAAATGTGGAGAGGAGTGCGGGTAAATTGTCATAGTTTCCTTCCTATCCGTTAGATATAGATCGGACGGCCTATATTGCAGGATCGGACACATCTTTCTACATCTACGGGAACCTACGAAAGGGTTAACGTAAATTGCCTCTCTCTTTCCTCCCCTAATTTTCATGGTGGTGGGCCCCTCCCTCCCCCCAATCTACAATCAACAGCTCACACGTTTCACATTACGTTAATTACGTAACTGGGATTACGTAGGTGTAGCATTACTCGTCCTAAAAAACCCAACTAAGCCAACCTCCCAGCATATCGCGCGGGAAAAGACCCGGCCGCGCCGTTTTAGTCAGGATTACCAGATTACTAGTAGTAGTATCGATGGATCGCGCGAAGCAAGATATTTTTTTTGAGGGGGCGAAGCACCTTGTTTAAAAGGAAAAATGCGGTACACTCACAGCACTCCTGTCACGGTCGAATTGCACCCCACACACGTTCGGTCCTGCACACGGCTCACGCAAACGGAACGCGCTCCGGCTTGCCTCTTCACTGACACGTGGGACTGCACTTGGAGAAACCGACCATGCGCCAAACTCCCCCCACCCACCGCGCGAAAATCCTCCCCCCCCACACCCAAAAACTCCCCCCAAATCCGATTCAACCGCCCTTCGGCCAACTAGCCAATAATATTCCCCAAACACCCCTCCCCATGTCCCCCTCCACTCCATTCGCTCCGCCAAAGCCGCCCTCCCCGCCGCGCCGATACATCGGCGCCGCGGTTCGGCGATCCTCTCGCTCCCACAGTATGCTCTAATAGACTGTCGTCCTCTAGCCGTGCCGCTACCTCTGGCTACGTTCTTGTGGAGACGCACGGCGGTCAGCACCGCCACCGCTGGCGACGTTCATGTGGAGACGCACGGCGGTCAGCTTCTCGCATGGTACGCACATTCTAGACTGAGGCCCCATTCATGTCAGTGTAGCGCTGAATGTTAGCTGATAGACGCTGTTAATCTCACTGTTTGCCGAAGTAGTTTACTATCAATATGCTCTGCTTAAGAAGCTTCCTTGCCCTGTTCTGCACTCAATCTGCTTAGCTGAGATGGCATGCCAAGGCCGATTAGTTGCTAAAATATCATGCCATATATTTATTTTGACGTAGATTGCCATGGTCTAGTAGCCAATCTGTTAGCTGAAATAGCTCTACACCGTTTTATACTCGATCTTTGTTGCTGCGATGGCCTTCGATAGTTCAATGGCTATGTGCTCGGCCTCATTAACTGCTGAAACAGCCTGCCGTAATTTGGCACTCAAATCTGTTTGTTGAATTAGCTTTACATATATTTCGTTACTTAGATCTGCTCGTCCAAATATCTTGCCATAGCTTTAGACATCGACCTAGGTATTTTTTTTTGGACTTCATAAACAAGCATATATGTTTTTCCTGTAATATCTAGTAGAAGAACTAATTTGTATGTCTAACAGATGGACAGGACTTGGATAACTTCTGCTCGAAGATTCTCCGATGCATATGTCGAGGGGGTTGAAAACTTCATGAACTTTATCAGAGCTGAGTACGGTGGTCCAAAATCAGATGTGCTCTGCCCGTGTAGCAGTTGTATGAATTCAGTTACAAGACCCCAGAAGTCACATCATCTGAGGTTTGTTGTGGGTTCAATTATGACCCCGGTCTAGAAGATGGAGTGGTTGCACGTGTAAGTACATCATGTTACATATCTATTTTAAGCTAAGCTAAATGCCTACAACTGTGCAAAATCATCTACACTTGTATGGGATGTCGTTCACATATACTAGGTGGGTTCATCATGGTGAAGATGTGAACGTCAATGTTATTGACTACGTGGAAGCAGCAGATCACCATCTTGATCTGCCTGATGCTCACGTGGAAGAGGAGGAGGAGGTGGTGGCGGCGGAGCCAGTGAGTTTGACCAACATTGAAACAATGCTACGAAATGCTCGTGCATTCCGTGAACTTTCACCTGCAGAAGAAAAACGGTGGGCCCGCAGGTTGGAACAATGCAATGTTGCTGTCACCCCATGAAATAAGCTGTCAGTATTCTCATCTATGGTCACCTTTCTTCAGGTGAAGACATCTGAGCGGATGACCAACAAATCATTCGATGCGATGTTGGCTGCTTTCCGCGAATCATTCCCAGATGTGTCTGAGCTGCCACACACCTACAGTAAAATGAAGAATTTCCTTCGTGCAGTTGGAATTGGATATGATATGATCCATGTTTGTAAGAATAATTGTGTTCTGTTCCGGAAGGATTATGCCAACTTAAGTGAATGCCTGAAATGCAAATCATCAAGATGGAAAGATGGCGATGCTGTGAAGAGGATTCCTCATAATGTTCTGAGACATTTTCCAATTACACCAAGATTGCATAGGTTGTTTCATGATGCTGAAACAAGAGAGGATGTACTGTGGCATTCTAGGAACCAGGAGTACAGAGATCAAAATGTAATGAGCCATCCATCTCATGGTAATGAGTGGAAAATCTTCAATGATAAACACAAAGAGTTTGCTGCTGACCCGAGAAACATTAGACTTGGCTTAGCTTCAGATGGATTTAACCCATTTGGCCACCAGAGCGCCACATTTAGCACGTGGCTAGTGCTTGTTATCCCTTACAACATGCCTCCAAATGTCTGCACCAAAGAATCAAACTACATGATGGCCTTGCTCATCCCAGGTCCAAAAAGTCCTGGAAAGGATTTTGATTTGTTCATGGAGCCTCTTGTGGAGGAACTTCAACAACTATGGAAGGGTGTTCTCACTCGAGACCTATATAGCAGCCCACCAGCCGATTTCTTTCTGCGTGCTGTTATAATTTGGTGCATCCATGATTATACGGCTTTGGGCACTATGTCAGGGCGAACGACACATGGTTACAATGCATGTGTTCGCTGTGACAGGAACCCGCTGTCATACGCAATACTTAGCAAGATCTGTTACATTGGACACCGCCATTTCCTTGCCAAGGACAAGCCGCATCCTAGAAAATACCGAAGACATGTGTTCAATGCAAAGCATGAAAACCGTGATGCGCCAAAGAGGCTCACCGCCGATGAGTTGCAAGTGGAATTAGAGAAGGTCAGGCATATTACACTAGGAAACCATCCTGGTAATGGTAGAGGGAAAAGGAAACGTGGCAGGGTAGAAGAGAGATTATTGTTTACCCGCAGGTCCACATTGTGGGACTTGGAGTATTGGAAAGATTTGGATCTGAGGCATAATCTTGATGTGATGCACATCGAGAAAAATATATGTGACAGCATTATCGGCACACTTCTTAATATTGAAGGCAAGACGAAAGATACCTTAAAATCTAGGATTTATTTGAAACACCTGGGTATCAGAAAGGATTTGCAGGTGCAAGATGAAGGTAAACCACGGGATATGGCACCAGCGGTGTACGTCTTGGACAAGGTAAAAAGAAAAGAATTCTGCGAGGTCATGTCACGTGTGAGATTCCCACATGGATTTGTGTAGGATCGAAGTATGTCTAGAGGGGGGTGATTAGACTACTTGACCAAATAAAAGCCTAACCTTTTCCCAATTTTAGTTCTTGGCAGATTTTAGCTATTTTAGGACAAGTCAAGCAATCATCACATAATTCAAGCAAGCATGCAAAGAGTATATTGGCAGCGGAAAGTAAAGCATGCAACTTGCAAGAATGTAAAGGGAAGGGTTTGGAGAATTCAAACGCAATTGGAGACACGGATGTTTTTCCCGTGGTTCGGATAGGTGGTGCTATCCTACATCCACGTTGATGGAGACTTCAACCCACAAAGGGTAACGGTTGCGCGAGTCCACACAGGGCTCCACCCACGAAGGGTAACGGTTGCGCGAGTCCACACAGGGCTCCACCCACGAAGGGTCCACGAAGAAGCAACCACCCACAAAGGGTCCACGAAGAAGCAACCTTGTCTATCCCACCATGGCCATCGCCCACACAGGACTTGCCTCACTAGCGGTAGATCTTCACGAAGTAGGCGATCTCCTTGCCCTTACAAACTCCTTGGTTCAACTCCACAATCTTGTCGGAGGCTCCCAAGTGACACCTAGCCAATCTAGGAGACACCACTCTCCAAGAAGTAACAAATGGTGTGTAGGTAATGAACTCCTTGCTCTTGTGCTTCAAATGATAGTCTCCCAAACACTCAACTCTCTCTCATAGGATTTGGATTTTGTGGAAAGAAGATTTGAGTGGAAAGCAACTTGGAGAGGCTAGAGATCAAGATTCATATGGTAGGAATGGAATATCTTGGTCTCAACACATGAGTAGGTGGTTCTCTCTCAGAACATATGAGTTGGAATGGTGTATGTGTTCTGATGGCTCTCTCTTCGAATGAAGAGGAGGTGGAGGGGTATATATAGCCTCCACACAAAATCCAACCGCTACACACAGTTTTCCAATCTCGGTGGGACCGAATCAACAAGCTCGGTCGGACCGAAAAATGTAAACCTAGTGACCGTTAGAGATTTTCGGTGGGACTGACATGCAACTCGGTAGGACCGATATGGTTAGGGTTTGGGCATAACGTAATCTCGGTGACACCGATTACACAAACTCGGTGAGACCGTTGGTAATTAGCTAACCAGAGAGTTGGTCAGGCAAACTCGGTGGGACCGATTTGCTCTTTCGGTGAGACCGAAAAGTTACAAAGGGGAAACACTGAATTTACATTGCAATCTCGGTGGGACCAATTCGCTCTTTCGGTGAGACCGAAAAGTTACGAAAGGGAAACAGAGAGTTTGCAATCCCATCTCGGTGAGACCGAGAATCCCTATCGGTAGAACCGAATTGTTAGGGTTTGGCAGTGGCTAATGACAAGGTGGAAACTCGGTGGCGCCGGATAGGAGATCGGTAGGACCGAGTTTGGCTTAGGGTTTTAGGGTCCATATTGTGGATATGGGAAAGTAGTGAGGGTTTTTTTGGAGGCATATCACTAAGCACATGAAAGCAAGAGGCTCATTAAGCAACACCTCATCCTCTTGATAGTATTGGGCTTTTCCTAAAGACTCATGTGATCTTGGATCACTAAAATATAAAATGAAGAGTCTTGAGCTTTTGAGCTTGAGCCAATCCTTGGTCCTTTAGCATTTTGAGGGTTTCCACTTTCACATCCATGGCCATGCCAATCATTGAGGCTTTCCTGGAAATAATCATCTTGGAATAGCATTAGCTCAATGAGCTATATGTTGTTATGAATTAACCAAAACCACCTAGGGATAGTTGCACTTTCAATCTCCCCCTTTTTGGTAATTGATGACAACATATAGATCAAAGCCTTCCGACAAATGGATAATAAGCATGAAAAATATTATCGTCGCTTTGAGAAGTATGTGAATAAGTAAGAGCCCCCTAAATTTGGTGCATATTTAAAATTTGCTTTGGACTGCAAATGCACAAGGAGTTAGAGTCATGGGTTACTCTTCATGTAACATACATCTTGGTGGAGCGCTCTTAAAAATGATAAGAATAAAATACATGCAACTCATCACCAAGATAGTGAATGATCACATAAGATAGATAAAGATATAGCATAAGCAAGCATTAAGTGTAGCTATGATCAACACATGATCATCAATGTCTCACAAAATAATGACGTAGTATCTCAAGCACTCAAAAGCAAACAAGTTTTGAAAAAACCTCCAAAAAGCAAGAAAGAAAAGCAACACTCTCTCTCTCGAAGGCCTATGATATAATACATTTTTCCCCTTTGGGCAATAAGTTACCAAAAGTTCAAGAAAATGCATAGTGCTAGATCGACGTCAGTCTTGGATCTTCTGGTGGTGGTGGAGTCCGGATCACTCCAAGGACGAAGGGCTTCTGTAGACGCTGAAGTAGACACGCTGGAGTTGGAGCTGAAGTAGATGCTGGAGCTGGTGGAACTGAGGCCTGTAGCTGGTGCTGAGGTGGTGGCTCTGTGTCAGCAACTGCACGGCAGACGACCTCTGGACCTCTCGTGGCACTTGGCAAAGGGTAGCAGTAGCCCTGCTCTCCTCTCCTGCATATCATCTTTGGAGCTGCTCCTGCAGTCTGAATCTCCGTTCCCTTGACATCCAAGTCATAGAACTTTTGTTTCCATGGATTCTCTCTAGGCTTTGCCTGGTTTGAGTTAGGGTGGCTAGTCCTTGCTCAATCTACAGGGTGGATGCAATCAGGTAAAACCAAGCTGCTCTTGTTTGGTTCTTCAAGAAATACTCAGATGCCTCCTCTTGAGTTAGCATCTTGGCAGCTTTCTCCTTCCTTGCCTTCTCCTTCTTTGCGCATGCTTGGGGCAGATGATGGCTTTTCAGTCCATGACAACTTGATTGTCCTCAAAATCTGGGACGGATGGGAAAGATGTTCCTTGTCCAATAAATATATGCCCGTGCCCCATCCTTGGAGTTAATGAGCTTCCTGGATCTGAGGGGCATATCCGCAACTCTCTTCTGATCTGCTGCAGTCCTTTTGATAGTTTCCACTATGAGGCTTCATTACCTTGAACTTCTGAGGCACATCGAATACATGTAGGCAAGTTTGATAGCATGGCCTCTGATCATCTGTGGATCTCCAGACTTGGGCAATAAGGTGTGCCTCAAGATCCAATTGATAGTGGGCAGCCCTGACAGAAGGGTAATGCACAGACCCAAATTTGAACGTGTCAAGTGCTTCATTTGGAATTTCTTGTAACATATTTGGACATAGAGTTATGGTCAATCTTCTTCTTGGCATATATTCCAAGTCATCATCATGCTCCTCTGGGGCATTATGATTGTGCCCACTCAGCAACTGGTGGATTGGTACTTTGTACCCTCAGACATCCATGTGATCCTCCCATCTGAATAAAAATGTGCTGTGGAGTAGAATCTGCATTATAAGCTCCTCATTCCACTTTGTGAGCTTCTCCAACAAAGTCAGCTACTCCACAAGCTAATGAAGCTGTCTTGCACTCCAGATAGTGCTCCTCATTGTCCTTGATGTACTGCCAGTCAACCCATCTCATATCACAGACTATGGCTTCTATCAGGCAGTACTGTCTCATAGAAGTCCTGCTGTTCCTTAGTGTGAACCTGTAGTCAACAGCAGTCCTCCTCCTTGAAGCATACGGGTCTGCTTCTCTCCACTTCCTCAGCCTGAATCTCTCCCGAGCTTCATGTCCTCAGCCACAGGATGAGCATCGTTGTGGTCTGGGATCTTGGGCTTGAGCTTTCTCAGAACTTGCTCCTCATCCTCTTCTTCAGCAACAGTCTCAGGCACTGGGGCCTTGTTCTTCTCAGCTGCAGGAATGCTCCTTGTATTCCTCTTGGGTGCAGACTTGGGCTTGGAGGCAGCTTTGGGCTTAGATCAGTAGCCCCTGACCTTATGGCATCACCCATCAGCTTGGGTGCCTTGGGTGTTGGTGCAGCTACCTCTTCTTCCTCTTCCTCTTCCATGATGGAAGCCTTTCCTAGCACTCTGGCTACGGTCTTCTTGACCCTTTCCTTCCTCTTCTTTCCCTCAGTAGCAATTGGCTCTTTGGGAGTGGGCTTCTCAGTTGAAGCTCTTGCCTTTGACATGGGCTGCCTGCCTGCTGGCCTTTTGATCTTCAGCCCTGGCTTTGTGCCTTGAGCTGGCTCAACTCTCTTGGAAGTGGCCTCTTCCTCCGCCACATAGTCTTCATCTTCAGAGTCTGAAGTCCTCTTCTTCCTCTGTCTAGTGGCAGCCTTTGGCAAGTTGCTAGGGGTGCTCCTGCTGCCTTCATCTGAAGAACTTGAGGGACTAGTGCCCTCACTCATGTGCACCTGCTGCTCTGACATGTTTTAACTATCACTTTGATCAGACATGCTACAAACTGACTGCTGACCCTGTGAACAGATTATAGATGAGGTAGAAAGGATGAGCATCACAAAATGCAGAGATTTTTGCAAAAGAATGATCCAAAAACTTAGTTTTAGTTTCCCACTGAAATCATCTCGGATCTACCGATTTTCAAACTCGGTGATACCGAAGCAGTTTTGGAACCTAAACTAGTGAACTCAGTAGGACCGAGTCACAGTTCGGTGGCACCGAGACTGCTAAGGGTTTCACAGAGTTCCAAAATCGGTCACACCGATAAGTAATTCTCGGTCAGACCGAGTCTCACTTGTGCAATGGCATAAGCCAAATCGGTGGGACCGAGTTTTTCAACTCGGTGGGTCCGAGATGGTTTCGGCGGAAACCTAAACCCTAAAATTTTCGAATCAAACCTAATCTATAGCGTTTTGACTGGATAGGAGTGTTTCAATCGTGGCAAGAAACATGAAGAACAAATGTGCTAGGAATTGGACGGGGAATAGCACTGTGATCGAGTCCATACCCTAGTTCGGCGGAGACTCGCTACGGCGGCAACGGCGGGGGCAGAATTCCCGTTGACGGCGACGGAGACCAGCTACTGGAGGCGGCTGGCGGCAGAAGACGATCCGGAGACCACGGGGCAGAGCAGGCTATCGCGCGGGCGAAGGGGTTCGGAGAAATTTCCAAATTTTGCCCGTGACTATATATAGCCCGACCCTGTCGGTGTGACCGAGTGGAACAACTCGGTGGCACCGAGATTCATAACTGCAGGCAGTTACTGAAACTCGGTGTGACCGAAATGTTCAAATCGGTTGCACCGAGATCGAAAACCTAGATCAACTTAATGATCTCGGTAGGACCGAAAGTGGGGTATCGGTCAGACCGAGAATCATAAAGAGGTTTTGGAAGTTTAAGTCTATGACGAATCGGGGACTCCGAGCGCTCCTCACACAGAGTGGTTCGAATCTGACTTGATCAAATTTTGTGATGCAGCATGAATAGAGTTTGAGACGAGAAAAGCATAGATAGCTAGAGGAGGTACTTAGGCATTCTTGTCCATCCACTTGGCAAAAAGAAATAAAACTGAACAATCAAAACAACAAGTGGATGTCCTCGAATGAGTAAAATATGCAACCAGCATGCTCACACAATAAGATGGCAAATGAAATATGTGGCAAGGCATGCACAACCAATTCTAGCATCTATCAAGCAATTTGCGATGACTAGGTCATCTATATATGAGTATATTGACTTAGGAGTCAAGTGAGCACTTGATCATAGGTCATACTCATCGTTTAAGCTCAAGTGGGGTTACCACTTTTACATAAAGCATTGTTGTGTTCACATCTTTAGAGTTGCTTTAGCTCAAGTCTTAGAGTAAAGCTCCCCCTAGATGTGATATCCCCCCTTAGAGGGATGAACTACTACCTTGGGTTTTGTCGATGATGACTTCATGTAGATGTTGAAGATGTGGATGCTCAATGTTGATGTAGATCACTTGGAGCTATCCATTTGAGTGAATTGCACTTTCAATACCTACATGGGTTAGTCCCACAAGGAACAAACAAGATATCCATAGACATAGAGTGATGCACACACAATATGATGTCTAGAAAGCTTTTAGGTTACCTTGTCCCTTGTCTTACCAACAAGAGGGTTTGTGACTCCTTGAACTAGTGCAAGATGTGGAAGTTGATTGCACATTGTTCTTGCCAAAATGATAAGAGTGAAGTATGTTGGCGGAGTCACCCTCAAGAACTCTCTAGTTCTTCTTCTTTTGGATCCACACCATCTTGATGGGAATCCTTGGAGTTGTAGTCGTACTTGATGAAGTGGAACTTGAAGTAGTCTTGGGAATCCACTTGACTAAGGTCTTAGGAGCTTCTTCAAATGCATCAATTTCCTCTTGAAGCTTGTCCTTGCCTTTTTGCTTGTAGTCTTGTGGTGGAAGATCATCTTGAGCTTGTGTCCCCTTGAAAGAAGTATCATACTTCTCTTGTTGAGGAACAAACTTTGTCTTGGGGTATTGATCTTATTCCCACTCAACTCCATTGGCATTGAACTTTCGTTCAAAACCAACACCTTGATTCTTCCGGTGCATTCCTTGCTTGCGCACAATTTCCTCGAATTGCTTACTCCCGGCAAGGCTTTTGTACACTCCTTTCTCTATAATTCCCTTCAATAAGCTATTTTCTTGCTCAAGTGTAACTTGGCTAAGAGAATCATTAGTGGAATCAAGAGAACTACTAGAAGCAACAATATTGGATTTAGCATGATCATTGTTACTGCTAGAAGAAGAATCTTTCTTGTTCTTGTTATTAGACTTGACTTGAGGCATGTAAGTGGATAAGAGTAAACGCTTGGCAATGTAAGAAGAACTTTTCTTGCGGAGATCATCATTGATTGCTTTTAAGAACTCATGCTCTTGCTCAAGATTGAGCTTTTCAAAGCGTAGTTTCTCATGAGCTCTTAAAAGTTCTCGATGATCTTCGAAGATAGTTTCATGAGCTAACTTAAGAGTGTTTAGTTCTTTAGTTAGAGCCTCAATCTTCTCCTTATCATTGTCATTCGTTTTATCTTGATTAGCATGATTAATTGACATTTCATCATAGTATTCATCACTAGAGTTGTCAACAAGCAAATCATCACCTAACAAGTCATCTTCATCACTATTGAAATCAACATACTCGGGGTGTGTTACCTTAGGACCTTTGGCCATGAAGCATCTTCCAATTCCTTCATTTGGTGAGTCAAATATGTCGGAGGAGTTGGTTGACACATGTGCTAGACCGGCAACACCTTCATCTTGAGTATCTTCGGAGTCGGAGTGATAACTTCTCTCGGAGTGGCTGTCGGAGTCGGAGCCGGATACCCATTCACCAACATGAGCTTGATGTCTTCGTTTTGTGTAGCTCCTTGATGATTTTTCCTTCCTTTCCGAATCCTTGCTTCTCCGTGAGTATCTTTGTTCATAACGATCATCTCTACTCCTTCTCTCTCTTGGTGGTGATTCTTTGCTTCTTCTTTTTGGAGAATCTTTCCTTCTCTTGTAGGGAGCCGTACACTCATTGGAATAGTGTCCGGGTCTTCCACAACTGTAGCAGTTTCACTCTCGACTAGAAGATCTTTTGTCATTGTAGAACCTTGACTTGAAGCTTCTATCTTTGCTTCTACTCTTGTAGAACTTGTTGAAGTTCTTCACCATTAAGCTCAATTCTTCATTGAAGTTTTGTTTCTCACTTGATGATGTAGGGGCTTCACATGAGGCTTTGTAGGCACCACTTGATTTGTTGTGAAGTTCCTCTTTATCCTTAAGTGACATCTCATGAGCAACAATTCTTCCAATCACCTCCGTTGGCTTGAGATCTTTGTAATTGGGCATCATTTGGATCAATGTGCACACGGTATCATATTTTCCATCCAAGGCTCTTAGAATCTTCTTGATGATGAATCTATCGGTCATCTCTTCACTTCCTAAGCCGGCAATCTCATTTGTGATGAGAGCAAGCCTAGAGTACATTTCAGCGAAACCTTCACCATCCTTCATTTTGAACTTGTCAAGTTGACTTTGAAGCACATCCAACTTGGATTCCTTGACGGAGTCGGTACCTTCATGCATATCAATCAAAGTGTCCCAAATTTCCTTTGCATTCTCAAGACGGCTGATTTTGTTGAATTCTTCGGGGCACAATCCGTTGAAGAGAATATCACAAGCTTGAGCATTGTATTGCAACATCTTCAGCTCATCCGCGGTAGCTTCACGGTTTGGTTCTTTCCCATTAAAGAAGTCACCTTGCAAACCAACACACACAATAGCCCAAACGGCGGGGTTATGTCCAAGAATATGCATTTTCATTTCATGCTTCCAACTAGCAAAATTAGTACCATCAAAGTAAGGACCTCTACAGTGATAATTTCCCTCGCTAGACACCATACTCTCCTAGGTTGTGAAACCAAGGCTATGACCACCAAAAGCTATGGAGATCAAAGCAAATGGAGACCAAAGCTCTGATACCACTTGTAGGATCGAAAGTATGTCTAGAGGGGGGGTGATTAGACTACTTGACCAAATAAAAACTTAACCTTTTCCCAATTTTAGTTCTTGGCAGATTTTAGCTATTGTAGGACAAATCAAGCAATCATCACACAATTCAAGCAAGCATGCAAAGAGTATATTGGCAGCGGAAAGTAAAGTATGCAACTTGCAAGAATGTAAAGGGAAGGGTTTGGAGAATTCAAACGCAATTGGAGACACGGATGTTTTTCCTGTGGTTCGGATAGGTGGTGCTATCCTACATCCACGTTGATGGAGACTTCAACCCACGAAGGGTAACGGTCGCGCGAGTCCACGGAGGGCTCCACCCACGAAGGGTCCACGAAGTAGCAACCTTGTCTATCCTACCATGGCCATCGCCCACGAAGGACTTGCCTCACTAGCGGTAGATCTTCACGAAGTAGGCGATCTCCTTGCCCTTACAAACTCCTTGGTTCAACTCCACAATCTTGTCGGAGGCTTCCAAGTGACACCTAGCCAATCTAGGAGACACCACTCTCCAAGAAGTAACAAATGGTGTGTTGATGATGAACTCCTTGCTCTTGTGCTTCAAATGATAGTCTCCCCAACACTCAACTCTCTCTCATAGGATTTGGATTTTGTGGAAAGAAGATTTGAGTGGAAAGCAACTTGGGGAAGGCTAGAGATCAAGATTCATATGGTAGGAATGGAATATCTTGGTCTCAACACATGAGTAGGTGGTTCTCTCTCAGAACATATGAGTTGGAATTGTGTATGTGTTCTGATGGCTCTCTCCATGAATGAAGAGGAGGTGGAGGGGTATATATAGCCTCCACACAAAATCCAACCGTTACACACAGTTTTCCAATCTCGGTGGGACCGAATCGACAAACTCGGTCGGACCAAAAAGGTAAACCTAGTGACCGTTAGAGATTTTCGGTGGGACTGACATGCAACTCGGTAGGACCGATATGGTTAGGGTTTGGGCATAGCGTAATCTCGGTGAGACCGATTACACAAACTCGGTGAGAC